>NC_084798.1:83992275-84292275 GCF_963169125.1 Humulus lupulus
AGCGAAGCCCAGAGAACGTCCTGGAGTCAGCCTTGGGGAATTCCCTCACAGTAAGTTATCTTTCCTTGGTGACATTTTTCTCTTTATTTTGTCAAAGGATACATCTAACTTGCCTTGTTATTTTGCAGTCTGCCCTGGCTCAACAATGCAGCATAGCCCAGGCTAGGGCTGCCAAGACCTCCCTGACCGCTGCTCAAGAAGGCGAGCAGGCCGCCAAAGCAGCCTTTGCGGCTACTCAAAAGAGCGAGTACGATGCCAAGTTTTCCCTCGCCTCGTCTCAGGAAAGTGAGTAGGCTGCAAAGAGGGCCTTGGCTGCTCTCCAGATCCAAACTGCCCAACTTTAGGTCGAGGTTGACGAAACCAAGGCAAAGCTGCTTGAGGCCGAGGCTGCAGTCAAAGAAGGAAAAACGGCCTCACTATCCTCCATGGAAGATATGTTGTACCATTTCTGGGCTTTTAACCAGGATGGGAACATTTCTTTCATGGCTCTTGCACTGTGGGAACCGTACCTGGAAAAATTCAAGGCTCGGATCTTGCTAGAACTGTCAGAAACGGGGGATTCTTCCACAGCGGGCGAGCAGAAAGGGGAGGAGGTCACGTCCTTAGAGCATCATAGAGGGGCTCAATGACCGTTTTTTATATTTTTTTATATCTGTTTGTAAACAATTGCCCTTGGGCTCGGTTCAAGGTTTTTCTCCTCGGGACAAATTTAATTTCAATTTATATATCTAACTTTTAATCTATTTATCTTTCCTTGACTATCTCGCATGTTTATGATTTCTTAGACCTGTACATTCGAGATTTTAGGAATCGATTTTTAGATTGGGATAGATGTTTTATGCTCGGTTATATCCAAACTTAATGTGTTGATTTATATCATACATGTTAAGAATCAGGCCATGGACCCGATTATATCCAAGATTTTAAATATTTTAAACTTAGTTCGTGTTAGGTTTATTGATAACTTGAGCTTTAAAAAACCCTTGGTTTTAACAATTTTCCCCAACTTTCAAAGTTTTGTACCTGGTTGCATCCAGGGTTTTAAATGATTAAAAATGAGTTAATGCTAGGTCTATTGACATCTCGAGCTCTTAGAAAAGCCATCGAATATTCAATTTTCCTAACTTCTAAGTTTTGGGACCTGGTTGTATCTAGGGTTTTAAGTGATTTAAACATAGTTCGTGCTAGGTTTTTTGACATCTCGAACTCTTAAAAGGCCGTCGAATAATCAATTTTCCAAGCTCCAAAGTTTATTGAGCTGGTTGTATCCAGGATAGTTTTGTACCTGGTTGTATCCATGATTTTAAGTAATTTAGACTCATCTGACAACCTTATTCTGATCCACCTCGGGTTATATGCCCCCTAAGTAACCAGAATGTAGAGACTTTCTTGGTTGCTTTTACAAACATCAATACACGAGCTAATACAACCTTATAAAGAAAAATTATTTAAAACCACTTTAACAAGACACAATAATCCCCTGTTATTTAATTAAATGGATTTTATAATTAAGCCTTACATGGATGATTGTACTACTGATAATACTTTTTTAGATGCATGGAGTTCCAGGTTCATGGGACTGTTTCTCCACTAAGCCGAGCTAACTTGAAAGTTCTTTCACGCAAAACTTCCACGATCTGATGTGGTCCTTCCCAGTTCGGGCCTAAAATACCGTCTTTGGGATCCTTGTTTTCCAAAAAGACCCTTCGGAGAACCAGGTCGCCCAATCTAAAACTACGTCTTTTGACCTTAGAATTAAAGTAATGAGTGATTTTTTGTTTATAATGGGCGAGCTGTAACTGTGAATCCTCTCATTTCTCATCAATCAGGTCGAGTGATGCGTTGTGTAATTCATCATTTCGTTCCTGGCTAAACGTCTTTTTCCTGTGAGTAGCCACCCTAGCTTTGACTGGAAGGACGACCTCGCTTCCAAAAGTTAAGGAGAAAGAAGTATGTCCTATAGAGGTCCTGTGGGAAGTTCGGTATGCCCAAAGTACTTGCAGGAGCTGCTCAGGCTAGACTCTGTTGGCCTCATCTAACCTCTTCTTAAGGCTCGCCTTTAGGGTCTTATTCACAACCTCGACATGTCCATTGGCCGATGGATATGCTACCAAGGAAAAACTCTTAATACTGCCGTACTTTTCACATAAGTCGGTGAAAAGATCATTGTCAAATTGGGTCCCATTGTCTGACACGATCTTTCTAGGAAGCCCAAACCGACATACAATGTTTTTTACCACAAAGTCCAGGACTTTCTTCAAGGTGATGGTTGCCAAAGGCTCAGCCTCTACCCATTTTGTGAAGTAGTCGATTGCCACCACTGCATAACGAACTCCTCCCTTGCCCATTGGTAGGGACCCTATCAAGTCGATTCCCCACACCGCAAACGGCCACGGGGATGAGATCATAGTTAGCTCGACTGGAGCAGCTCGGGAAACTGTGGCAAAGCACTGGCATTTGTCGCATTTTTGAACATAGGAGATGGAGTCTTTCGTTAAAGTGGGCCAAAAATAGCCTTGCCTCAATATTTTCAATGCTAGGTTTTGCCCCCAGCATGATCTCCACAAAAGTCTTCATGCACTTCTTGTAGAATGGCTTTAGCTGCCTCAGGCAGAACACACCGTAGGAGAGGCAATGAATGACCACGTCGGTATAATGTACCATCCACTATCACATACCTCAGAGCTTGATAGAGTATTTTTATTTCGTCCTTTCTTTCCTCGGGTAGCCTTCCTATTGTAAGATATTCCACTATGGGGGTCATCCAGGTCGGCCTTGTGTCGATCATCTCGACCACTACCATTTTTTTTTTCACGCTCGGACTTTCCAAGAACTCCACTGGCAGTACATTCAATGTCTCAACTTCCTTGGTGGTGGCAAGCCTTTCTAAAGCGACAACATTAGAGTTATGCTCGCGAGGTATCTGTTCAACAGTACTGTACTCAAATTCTTATAGCTCCCCCTTTACCTTAGCTAGGTAAGCCACCATCTTGGTACCTCGAGCTTGATACTCCCCCAACACCTGATTAACCATGAGCTGGGAATTGCTATAACATTGTACGACCTTCACTTTGAGCTCCTTTGCTACTTTAAGTCCAGCTAGCAAGGCCTCATATTCGGCTTCGTTGTTAGATGCTTCGAATCCAAATCTTAGAGCTGTATGGAATCGATGTCCTTCTAGAGAGATTAATATGATCCCAGCTCCGGATCCGTTCTCATTCGATGACCCATCTATGAATATTTTCCACAACTCCTGCACCGGTTCCTTCAAAAACTCCTCTTGAAATCTGGTGCATTCAGCCACAAAATCAACAAGGGCCTGACTTTTGATTGAGGTCTGTGGTACATACAATATTTCGAACTAGCTGAGTTCAACTGCCCATTTTAAAAGACGTCCCGATGTTTCAGGTTTTTGCAATACCTGCCTTAAAGGTTGGTCGGCCATGACGTTAATTGAATGGGACTGGAAATATGGCTGGAGCTTTACTGAAGCCAATATTAGACAGAAAGCCATCTTTTCTAACAGTGGATATCGTGATTCAGCTCTGAGAAGTCTCTTGCTTATATAATACACCAGTTTTTTAGCGCGGTCTTCTTCTCGAACTAACACGGCACTGACTGCACTTTCTGTCACAACCAAATAAAGGAATAGAGGTTCTCCAGACGTAGGCTTAGACACACTGGGGGCTCGGCCAAGTGCATTTTTAGGTCGAGGAATGCCTGCTCACACTCCTCAGTCCATTCAAATTTCTTGTTTCCTCTGAGCAAGTTGTAGAATGGCAAGCACTTGTCAGTGGAATTTGAAATAAAATGGATCAGGGCTGCCACCTTACCAGTCAAACTCTGAACTTCTTTACACAACCTAGGTGAGGGCATTTCCTGCAATGATCTTATTTTATCAGGGTTTTCCTCTATCCCCCTTTATTTGACTATGAATCCCAAAAATTTTCCCGATGTCACTTCGAAAGTACACTTATGAGGATTCAGTCTCATATTATACCTCCTCAAGATCTCAAAACATTCATTCAGATCAGATACATGGTTATCGACAGTCTTGGATTTGACTAGAATATCGTCGACATACACTTCAATATGACTCTTGAAGCATCTTTGGGATCTAAGCTTACTTCCTCGAGCTCCGCAATAGCTTGGAGCTCTGATCTGTCCTTGCCCATTCGTGGGTTGATATCATCACTTGGGACGACGTCACTATCCTTTGCTTCTTGAGTTTCTTCCGTCTCGCAAGCAACTTCCACTTCCTGGAACTCCCCACCTCCATCAATTATGGCCATTGCTTGCTGCCTGGGTTGTGATTTTCCCTTCATAGAAATGATATAGCATTCCCTGGCAGTGAGCTAATCGCCTCTGACGATGCATATTCCCGCAGATGAGGAGAATTTTATTGCTAGGTGGTGGGTAGAGGTTATGACTTCAAACGCCATCAATGCAGGTCGACCCAAAATTGCATTGTACGCGGCTGGACAATCGATGACCACAAACTCAAGTAGCTTGGAGACAGTTCGTGGACCTTCACCCAATGCTACCACTAATTTGATCGTTCCGATGGCAGCCAACCCTTCACCAGAAAACCCATATAGAATCATTGAGGTTGCTTTTAGCTTGGTTATTGACAATCCCATTTTTTCCAAGGTGGACCTAAAAAGTAGATTCATAGAACTCCCGTTGTCTTCTAGTGTCCTCCAAACTCTTCGGTTGGCGGGTTGAACAGTTCTTACCAGAGGATCATTATTTGGGAATTGGACATGGCTGGCATCTTCCTCTGTAAAAATGATTGGTTGTTTCTCCAATCGCTGATGCTTTGATAATCATTGTTCCAGGATGAAATCCACTCCATTATGGGACTTCAGTTTGTTGATGTATCTTTTCTGGGCACCTCTGCTCGTGCCTGCTAGATGAGGTCCTCCCGAATGGTGGCTATATCTCCTCCTGTTATCGGAGGAGGATTGTCCTGATTCACCTGAGCTCCGGCTTGATTCGTTGGAGCTTCAAGAGCTGACGAAGGGTTTTGTCCAGCGGGCTGACTGGGAATCGCTTGATTCTGGGCATACTGGGCCAAAGTTCCTGCCCTAATTAGGGTTGTGACCTCATCCTTCAACTGTCTACAGTCATCAGTATTATGACCGATATCATTGTGGAATCGGCAAATCTTCAAAGGATCTCTCTTTGTTCTTTGGTTTTTAGTGGTTCTAGCTTCTTCCATGGAAGGTAAGTAGAATTAGCTAAGAAGACGTGCTCTCTTATATCCACGAGATCGGTATATGTTGCGTAGACCGGTTTAAATTTCTCTCTGGACTTGTTTTTCTTTGTTCCGCTCTGGTCGCCCTCACCATTTCCTTTCCTCTTGTTATTTCCCCCTTGGTTATTCTGGGCAACGGTTTGAGCCGTAGCTGCAACACCGTTACTGCTCCAACGGGCTGGACAGGGACTTGGCTAGTTCCTGCGATAGAAGCTCGTGTCAAGAACTCATCCATATTATTAACTCCTTTCCTCTGCAACTCTTGCCACAAGTCACCTCCAACAAGAATTCCCATCCTCATTGCAATGAGCTTGGAGCTTTCGTCGGCATCTATAGCTCGCCTAGCGACATTGGTAAACCTACTTAGAAACGCTTTCAACGGTTCACCGGGCTGCTGCTTTACATTAGCCAGTGAGTCATCCTTAATTCGAGCTGCCTGGGAAGCCCTTAAGGCTCTCTTAAAATCAGTGGAAAAACTCTTCCACGAGCTAATTGAATGCCTCTTGTATTTTTTGAACCACTGCCTAGCTGGACCAATCAGAGTCGAGGGGAATATAAGGCACCTTAGATCGGGTTCGACGTTGTGAGCCATCATTATGGTGTTGAACATCCCTAGGTGATCAGACAGATCCCCATCTCCGTCAAACTTTGACAAATGTGGTATCTTGAAACCCACTGGATACGCGGCCGCCGCAATATTCGGGGCGAAAATCTCGAGCTCATCCTTTGAGTCACACTCATCTTTCTCTTTCTCCGATAGAAGCTTCTTCATTAGCTCCTCCATTTGGGCTAGCCTTTTGAGGGTTTGGTCCTTGGTCCCTAGTTTATTCTGGGGCTGTTCAACAGCTCCCATGTTATCGTACGCATGTGGTAGGTTGTTGTCCCTCCAAGTTCAGGCATGGTTTTGTGGGACATTCCTGTTATCACGTACTTCAGAAGGACCTCCCTCTTGACGAGTGTAACTGTCTCCTTCATCATGAGCTGAATTTCTTCTCTATGAATTAGGCGATCACACAGATCAGGCTGTGGATCATATCGAAGGCTTTGAGTCGAACTTAGATGATTCCTTAGATCGCCCTCGGACCTACCAGACCTACCACTTTGACGACTTTCTGTCCAATAACTTCCATTTGCGAAGCTCACAGCTCGTGGTGGAGGCCGAGGATCCGAATTTTCAACATGTGTCCGGGGAACATAGGTATGGGCAGATGGAGGAGGATTTCTTTTGCTGTCTCCATAAGCAGGAATGTCCCGTGTAAGATGAGGCGGCATCGGATGTCTTATGGGTGACGAGGGATGCCTAACTGGCGAGGCAATCCTTGTCCCATCAGGGCAAACTAAATTAGCCCGCCTCTATTCTACCCCATCATTTCTAGCTCTTTGCGCCTGAGGATTCGATCATGACGCAAGAGGGTTGGATGGAACATTTTTCCTCTGTGAACCTATTCCAGCCCCTCCTCATGGGTTACCATGGGTATTCCCAAGTGCGTGCAATGAAGGCATCGAACTTGGGGTCGCGGTTCTAACTGATCGACTGATGTGCTGATGACCCCTTCGAGGGCCACTAGTTTGATCATTTTGGCGATCTTGCACCGCAGGCACAAAACTTGGGGTGGCAGTTCTGACTGATTGACTTGGTTTGGATCGATTATTCCTGTGGGACTTATGAGACCCACTTTGTCTCTTTTCAATATTAACATTGGTTGCAAGAAGGGGTAACCGAGCCTGTTTTCCTAGGCAAGATGGCTTCCTAACTACATATTTTCCAATTCAACCGCAGTTATGTAATCTGGGTTTGGATTCAGTGGCAATGACACCAAACACCCAGTATCGCCGTGGCCCACCGGTTGCTTTCCCAGATGTTTTTGAACTTCAGGGCCATGCTCATTTGAAACAGCGGTATGAGGGGCCCCCTGCCCACCAGGTTGTTCTATCTCATTATCGTGTATTGAGCGAGTGACCACCATGATGAGATTTGACTGGGATTTTGATGAAAGCACCAAACTATTGATGCGGTTTTTCGCCAACAATGAATTAAGAAAATAACAAGGTTGATTAGTGCTTGATAATAAACCGAAATAAGAAATGAACTCTCAAAGACAAATCTTTTTACGTGGTTTAGTGGTTAAAATCCTCCTAGTCCACGAGTTTATATTATTATTGTTTTTCTCTCTATTTTGGCAGAGTTTCAGTATTACAGAATAATCGTCCCTTTTCCTATCCAATATTCCCAGTATTTATAGAGAAATTCCATGGACAGGTTTGGGTAACCACGTGAGTCAATCACGGATCTACATATTTATTACATTTAATACAGAATATTCTCATTTATACTAGGATATGATCTGATCATGAAATAAATGGTCTCCTAATATCTGGGACATTAAATGTTATAGGCTGGCCATAAATGATCACATAAAAGTACCCGAGTCTTTGAGGATTCGCGGGTACGCAATATATTTGAGTTACCACGAGCTAAATATATCTCCGAGCTCGTACTATGGAGGCCATATGAATATCATGAGCTTGCGCTTCGCAACCTATGCATCCCTAGCTCGCATAATCTCCGTGAAAACTGGGCTGTCCATATGGATAATTAATGGATTCCTTGATTATGTCATCCACATATTTAATTGCCAGCTGTACCCAAGCTGAGTGAAGGACTTGTGCTGAAATCAGGGTACAACCTTAACTTTCTCAACCAAGGAGTAGTACCCAATGATCTGAACAAAGCAAGGAAGTTGGTGAGACAAGCTGTACAATATATGATAGTCGAAGGGGTCCTGTACCAATGAGGGTACTCCCTACCATTGCTAAGGTGCATTAAACCAGACCAATCAAAGCTGTTAATGATTGAGGTACACAAGAGGTTTTGTGGAGATCATGCTGGGGGGCAGATCCTATCAAAGAAAATCCTAAGGCAAGGATACTTCTGGCCGATGATAAACGAAGACTTGATGGATTATGTCAAAAGATGCCACAAGTGTCAGATGCTCTCCATGATACCTCGGGCAGCACCTAATGAATTAACACAAATACAAAGCCCTTGGCCCTTCGTTGTATGGGGAATCGACCTGATCGGGAAGCTACCCACTGGAAGGGGAGGAGTCCAATTTGCTATTGTATCCGTAGAATACTTCACCAAATGGACTGAAGCAGAATCGCTCGCCACCATCACCTCAAAGAAAGTCTAGACTTTGTGGTGAAGAATATCATATGTCAATTTGGTCTATCGAAGAAGATAGTCTCAGACAATGGGACTCAATTCGACAGTGATATGTTCTCCGACTTTGGTACGAGGCATGGAATCAGAAAGAGCTTTTCCTCGGTAGCACACCCATAAGCAAATGGTCAAGTAGAAGCAGTGAACAAGACTATCAAAGACACTAGAATGAAATGCCTTGTACAAGCCAAAGGAGCCTAACCAAAAGTAATTTCGGAGGTTCTATGGTCACATCGAACAATGGCTGGAACAGCAACAGGCCATAAACCATTCTCTTTGCCATATAACTAAAGCCATGCTGCCAGTTGAACTCACTCCTTCATCGCATAGACGAGAGACATACGATCAAGGGAGGAACCATCAACAAATAGAAGAGTCGCTTGATTTAATCGAAGAAAAATAAGAAAAGGCAAGTCTCAAAGTAGCAGGACACCAGTGAAAAGTGGCATGATACTTCAACTCCAGGGTGAAAGATCGAAAATTCTAAGTTGGAGACTTAGTAATTAGGAGGGTGTTCCTAAATACTAAGGACACTGCATTAGGGGTACTAGGACCTAATTGGGAAAGGTCATACCTTATGGAGGAGGTGATCCCACCAGGGACATACAAGATAGCTCGACTGAATGGAGAACTAATCAAAACCTACTAGAATGGCGAACACCTCCACCGGTACTATTAGTGAAGCTATTCAGCGGTGACACAAATTTTAATTTACAAATGTATTATTTTTTATATGTCTATATAACAGCCATTGTGCTTATGATGAATGAATGAATTTGATGTCTTAAGTTGCGCTTAATTATTAAATTTCTTGCAATGAGGGGCTGGTCACTTTAGATCTGCCAAACCCATCGATCATGTTCGATTCTAGTCCTTGAGGGACCTATCGACCCATAAGATCCAAACATGAGACTGGTCGGAGGACCTGTCACCATTAAGGATCATGTTCGATCTTGGTTCATGAAGAGTGTATCGACCCATACTATCCAAATAAGAGCCTTGTCCAAGGACCTGTCACCATTATGGATCATGTTCGATCTTGGTTCTTGAAGAGCCTATCGACCCATACGATCCAAAAGAGAGACTGCTCCTAGGACCTTGTCGCCAAATTATTTGATCATGTTCGATCCTAGTTCTTGAGAAACCTATCAATCCACAAGATAAACAAGTGAGACCGGTCCTGGACCTTGTTGCCAAATTATTTGATCATGTTTTTTGACCACAATTTTCGCCAACTGCGAGTAGACGCAAAAATGACAATAACCTTGAATAGAAAGTAAATAACACAAGTAATTTTTATAGTGGTTCAGCCCCAATTTGCTGGTAATAGCCTAATCCACTTAGAGTTGTGATATATGTAACCTATACTTAAGATCAGATCAACATTAGTCAACTAAGTTTCTCAAGTATAAGTAGAAAAGTACAGAGTTTCTCTCTCTAGAGAATACAAGCTTTCTCTCTCTAAGTTCTCTCTGAAAATGCCCCAAATAACGGTCCCAAAGTCTCAAAACTAGAGAGTTCTTTCATTCTAAAAAGATCAGATCCCCTTAAATGATGCCATGAGCCATTTATTTATAGGTTCATGGATCGTACATGAGAAATATCCCCCTTTGACGGGGTCATTGGTTGTTCAACCAACATTAATTAATAAAATACAAATAAATACAAATTACAACAACATAGCTATTATTCTGGGATATTTGAGATATTCCCGCGGTAGTTGCAAATGATTCGGGTTGAAGCTGTTACTAAGGCTTTACCGAAGAATCATTTAGATGGTAACTTCTGAGATTCTGATCAGTCGACCAACCAAATCCATCCCTGAAGAAAACTGGTTGGCCAAGACAACGCCAAACACACCACCGGTCGACATAGGAAAGCTCACCTCTGGTCGGCATAGGAAAACTCATCTCTGGTCGGCATAGGCAAACTCACCTTTAGTCGGCAAAGGCAAACTAATCTCTGGTCGGCATAGGAAAAGCACACCTCTGGTCGGGCATGACACATCTCTGGTCGGGCATGGTAAATCACACCACTGGTCGGGCATGGCACACCACCCATCGGGCATGGCAAATCACACCACTAGTCGGGCATGGCACTCCACTGGTCGAGCATGGAAAATCACACCACTGGTCGGGCAGGGCACACCACCATTCGGCTAAACTTATTCCTAACCAGTAATATCACAACTCCTCAGGTCAACTCTCAACCTTTTCACCTCTTTAAATAACACATTTATTGATTATTAATGTGTCATTTATTGACCATGCTCTGCCACTTGTCCATCTGATTTCCACGTCATCGAATGAAAATTTGGGGATAACAATGTTCGATCCTGGTTCTTGAGGAACCTATCGACCCATGGGATCAACAAAAGAAATTGGTCTGAGGACTAATCACCATCATTTGATCATGTTCGATCATGGTTCTTGAGGAACCTATCGACTCATACGATAAAAAAAAGACTGGTCTTCATCAGATCATAATCGAATCTAGTGCTTGAGGGACCATTCGATAATTTGATCTAAGACTCATTACAGGCTCGATTAGCCTATCAAGACCCAATTGGTCCAACTTAGACACTTCTGTCTACAATCATTATAATGAGTACATGAGAGATTAAGTAGATCATGATCGACACTTGCTACACAATCTGCATCTGTGTATAGGTATCATTACTACTGAGTATGAAACCATCACCCGACTACCAATGAGGGACAAGCATTTGCTGCTTGCATCATTGGGTGAAAATGATAGTACTATGTGTCTAACCACTCGAAGCAAGGCATGGTCAAGTAGCAAGTGACCAATGCTTTTAAACCCATGATCACTTGGGGGGCATATTGTACATACCAATCGGGGTATACACAAGCAATGAGGACGTGACTCTAAGTATTAAGCAAGCTCAAATTTTTCTAAGGCATTTGTTAAACATGTGTTCCAAAAGCTCGAAAAAAAAGGCATTGGTAGGGAGACTCCTAGCCATCTCCCTTATAAGGTGGTCTACCAGACCATCAACCCTATAGGGTGGTCGCCCTATCACCCATGGTGTGGTCGATCTGATCGTTTTGTTCGTGTTTGTAACGCCCCAAACTCCAGGGACCGTTACGGTGTGCCTTGTAAACAGTGCTAAACTCGCTAATCGAGTCATTTGGCCAAAACGTGTAACTAAGTATGATTAGCGGTTTAGGGTTTAAACATTTTGGTTAAGATGTAACGTTTCACTAGAACGTTTAATATATACATTGGGATCCCGAAAATAAAGTTTCAGAGTCTATTACAGAAAATATTTACAACAGGCCGTTCTAAGCGGCAAAACAGGGTTCAACCCTAGTTCCACTTTAAACCTCGGCCGTGGCGGACGAGCAGCTGCATATGTACACATCATCTCCCAAGCTCTCCAACTCAAGGATGGTCCAGCTTCCTCTTGCCTTTACCTGCACCACGTAGCACCCGTGAGCCAAAGCCCAGCAAGAAAACACCATACAACATGATATGAAATCAACAATAACCATAGTAACCATTCGGAACCAACGGTCCACACAGATAGGTGACAATAGCCAAAAGTCACAATAATGAGCATCGCTCCCTCTAGCCATGTGACGATAGGGTCACCAGGGCTCAACTGATAAGTGATTCTTTCATAAGCTCGATTAGGACAGGTGCAAGGTGATTAGTCACCAACATAACCTTCCTCACGACTCTAGAGTCGAAACTATGGACAACGTCCCTTAGCCATGTGACAAACGGTCACCGGGGTCATATACCTTGGCTGAAATCATCTGGTCTTAGACCAGGCAAGTGCTTATAGTTCTCATTGACCTTCCGATCGGTCCAGCATTAATACCCCATATGAGTCATTCAATGTCGGCCTCGATTAGATCTAATCTTTAATCGGCCCGGCGTTCACAACGCACTGCCACTTCTGACCCTTGGGTCGGTAAAACGCGACCAGTGCTCAGCCCGTGGTGAACTTAACTGATAAGTCACAGCTTCACAGACGGATCTGACACCATTGTCGATTCTGACTAATAATTCAGCGCCATACACAGGTAAGCCATGCCACCAAACATATATCACATGTTTAATATCCATAAACAAGGTATTTAGCATGCTTACTAAACAGATACCGGTACAATTAGGACCATGTACAACCGCAGAGGCTCAAGCTCTGAACAATATCATACCCAGTATAAAAAGCATGTCATAATCACATGTTTCTCAAGCATCATATGCAATATATCCAGCAGTCTAACATGCACCAATATTAGCCATGCATGTCACGTTTATTAGTCAACCAACATGCATCAAGAATAGCCATGCATGTCATACATAATAATCAACCGACATGCATCAATAATAATCATGCATGTCATACCCATAAATCAACCAACAGGCATCATAATAGCCATACATGACACATATACATAGGGTGCAGTTTTCTTACTTCAAAGTCGAGCTAGAACGATTAAAAGAACGACCGTTGAGAACGATCAACTTTTAGGCCTTTAGCGGTCACCTAGTCATAACCAAATATAAGGTATCATCAATAAAAATGATCACTGAGGGTTCCCAAACCAAATCCCAGCCCCTGAGACATCAAGTACTACTCAACCGGGTACTAGGTCCAACCCCGAGGCCTATGGTTTGAATCCCCAAGCTAAAAACCACATTTTAGCAAAATTGGCCTTAAGGGTCGCGGCCCTCCCCTGCTGCACCGCGGCATGCCCTCAAACAGAGAGGGCTCTCCCTCTGCCAGACGCCAAGGGCCGCGGCGCACCCCTGCTGCGCCGCGGCGCCCAGCCCAGACCAGCTAGAACGCCCTTAACGAACCAATTTTTCCCCTGTGCGATTTTCTCTCAAACCAGTCCTTCAAACCTTCATAAAACCTCTTTCTAACATACAATTAAACCCCAAAATAACACCCTTAGCTCACCCTCATCAAACCCCAATCAAAACAACACAAGAACCTCCTTTGATTCACACTTTCCACATCCAAAGTTCTAAGGCTGAAACTAACAACTAAAACAGAGCATATATAAAAACCAGTGGCTAAAAGCTTACCTTAAGTTCAAGTTATGGTGCTCTTCAACAGTGGAACACTCTCCCAAAGTATCAAGGTTTAGCTCCCAAGCTCAAATCCTCAACAAGCTCACAAAATCACACAAGGAAGATGAGGGAAAGAGAAGGTACGGGAAGAAGAAGGGAATTGCCTCTGTTTTACTCTGTTTAATCTACAGCCTTCCAAGCTTAACATATATCCCAGCCAAAAGATTAAAATATCCCTAGGTCTTCTAAAGCTTCTAAAGCCACCTCAAGGGTAATTTTGGCACATTCCACTAATCCCGTTAATCATAATTAACGCTTCCCAATTCCTGCTAATCTCAATATTCCCAAATACCAATAAATCATACCCCATTACCCTTTAATTCCCGGTAATGCTCAAATCATTAAATTCACCCCGAGACTCACCCCGAGCCCCGAACTTAAACCCGTTATGACTAGACCGAACACTTACATCTCATGATTGTCTCATGTCGAATAGATTGAACCAATCCACCTTATAATGTGGCAATATTAATTAATCACAATCATGCACCCAAAATATACAATTACGCCCACAGTGCCCAAATTACCAAAATACCCTCACAGTTAACATATGAGCCCATATGCATGCATTCACCATCATATAATAATATAACTCACATAAACATGCATATAATCATTAAATACTATAATAAATCAATTATGGCCCTCCCGGCCTCCTAACCAAGGTCCCAAACCTTATTAGGAAATTTGGGGCATTACAGTGTTACTTGGTGAAGTATCGTACTACTCACATTACCATGGTTGTTAGCATGAAAAATGTAAATGAGTAAGGTTAGTATGGCGCATGAAATACATGTGGTCAGAGTATACTGATACTTGAACCATTGAGGGTTATGAGTTGATATACTTAGTAAGCATTGGAAATAAAAAATTTCAATCAATACGTTGAGTACTCATAATAAAAAACCATAAAGGCATAAAATGTCGTATGTAAAAACTGTCAAGTAAAACGTGCCCCACCAATGGCACAAAAGGAAACACAAAGAATAAAATACCAACAGAAGACTAACTAGGGTGAGGAGTATCATTTGAAAGACCGAACTGAGCTTCGGCAGCCTCACGAGCCAGACACTTCTTAAGCTCCTTCACTCGCATCTTCTATGGGAGGAAATCCAAGTTCATATTTTTGTTGAACTTCCAGAACAAGTGGAAGCAAGAGAAGCCAGTCTCTGAATACTCCTCTCATGCCTTGTCCCGGGCAGCCTTGACCTCTTGCTCCTTCTTGACAAGAGCACCCTTCCGTAGTTGGTCCATTTCAGCAATCAACTTCTCTTTCTCAACTTCAGACTATTTAAGTTGATCGGCAAGTTTCCCATCCACCTAGGTTACCCTGAGGGTCAACTCAGTCACTTCCTACTATTTGTGCTCCACGGTACTGCGGAGAGTGCTGTTCTCTTCATCTTTCAAAGCAATGTTTGCATCCCTAGAGCCAAGAACGTGCCTAAGGTCCAGTACCTCCTGGCGGACAGCTTCAAACTTAGAGATAAGGTTGGAAAATGTAGATGTATACTCCACAGACTATCATGGACAAGAGAGACCAACATCAGCACCTACAAAAAACATACACGTGTTAGATAACATCAACACATAAGCTAACTAGACAAAAAGAAAACTTTAGAGGACTTACACTCTGAATGTCAAGGAGTGACTTCATGAGGATGGTGCTCAAGTCCTCATTCTTAATCCCATTAAAGGCCATTATAGTCTACTCTAGATGGGATGCCTGGTCAATAATGGTACCTAAATTTCGTATGGCAGATTGGTGTAGCTCAGATAAGGGAGCAGGCACAGAGGAGGAGGCACCCACATAAGTGATATTGGGAGGAACTGGCATGGGAAATGATGGCTCTACCTCTGCGACAAGACTAAACACCAGTGGAGCCAAAGGAGGCACCTCGAAAGGGACCTCCGTTATCAGCTCAGGCTCAACCTTGGCCCTCTTGGCTTTTCAGACAGAAGGGCTAGTCTTAGTTGGAGTCGACCTTTATTGGGTATGAACAAAGTTGAACATATCTGAACCTGCAAAGGAAGATCAAATATTAGCAAGATATTAAACACAGAAGAAACATAAAGTAAAGATGATTAAAGAGTCAAACCTTCTGAATGAGATTTGGGTTCAAACATGGCTTCATCAAAGTCATCTAAAGCAAGCAGTGAGTGCACAAATGCACCAACCTCATCACGCTCCTTTCATGCTAGCACATGCAAAGAGGGTACATCTTCGATATGAATAGGCCCCAGGGAGTCTATGGCATCCACGGGCTAAGTACCATCTTCATTGGAACATTGGCGACAATAGAAGGAAACAGTCCCAACTTCCTAAGGTTCTCTGAAGTAACGAGAACCTTGACGTTCTTCTCCTTAGAAGTCATGGCAATCAATGCCTTAGCCCTAACAGTCATGGCATGGGTCGGAAGCGGTCTATAAAAAGGCTCGACATGCTTGAACTTTGAGTAGTTGGCATCTGTATCTTTAGTGAAGAAATAGTTGTCAGCATATCTAAACGCTTTATTGTTTCCAGAAATCTCTTCCAAGAAGGTGTCTGTATCATCGCTCGTATAATGGAAAAAGTGGAAGTAACCCGAGTTGCGCTGAGAAGGGTTCTTCTTTAGACCAAAAAAGTAGTGGATCTAATGAGGTACTGGAGCAGCCCATTTTCTACGATGATAGATAATGTATAGTGTTGGGAGCCAACTGAGAGAGCCTAATACAGAAATAATCCACCACGCTCAAAAAATACGGATGAAGAGGAAGGCGCTAGACTTAATGGTAGAGTGTGTCTAGGCGAACATACCCATAGGGGGTCCTCAGCTCTGTCATTCGAACCAAGGATAGTGATGGAAACGCTAGAAAGGTCGAAGGCCTTCCTTAAGCTCTTTACCTTCTCTTCAGTCATGTTAGAGGCATCCTCTTTGAACCAAACCACCTTGTAATCAGCAGGGCGAGGCTTCTCAATCAGTTTCCATATGATATCTCTAGCAAAGGTGGCTCCAAAATCTGATGGACGGAAATCTTTCTGTTGTCTCTTCTTCTGTTGGGTAGCTGGTGAGACTATCTTGCTCTTGGGAGAAGTACGAGCCACCTTAGGCCAGAACTTGTAAATAGAACGCTCCTGAGGGTGAGTACCTGTCGATGAGAGCCCTTGGTATACTCTCGCTGAGAAGAAGAGTAATGGGGAACCCGACTGGTATCTCGATGAGAAGGGCATTGTGAGGAGTCTCGCTGACCAGATAGACTCCTTTGAGAGAAATGACCTCGATGAGATGTGCCTTGAGAGCCACGAGGAGTACTATGCTTAGAAGAGATCTAAGAAGAGCTAGGTGAAGAGCCCTGAGTGATGTGCCTGGCAATGTGAGGATCATCTTCGGAGAGTTGTCGAGTTGTCTGTTTTACTCTCACCATTGGGTTGTACCTTCTCAAGAAATTTTCCTCACTGAATAAATATAGAGCAGAACGAGGTAAAATCCTTTTCACCCTTTCCAAAAGCTCTTGGGGAGTACACTTGCTCAAAGACTTGTCAAACGAAGAGGATCTGGACATTTGCAACAAAGAAATTATAAAAAGTAAAGCTAGTATATTAACTAATGAAGCTCCCTACCACGAACCATGTAGACCAGTAGCTGGGGGCATGTCCGTTACTAAGGAGCAAAAGTGAAGAAATCAAAGGAAAAATTTATCAAAGTCACAAAAGAGGGTCAGCCTAGGCCCTAAGCTTACAAAATGGGAAGGAAAGGTCATAGGTGGTCGGCCTACCACCTTAGGCCGACCACCCTAGGATGCAATCTTCAAAAAAATGCCAGCGGGCTAAGGTTCAAGTCTCCAATAAATCACACAGAACAAGGAAGACCTTAAAGAGATCAATAAATATTAAAAAAAAAAAGAAATTTTAAGGGTCCCGGGTGGTCGTCCTATGATTAGGTCGACCACCCTAGATTTTGGGTCCCTGGAAATCGCCCAAAGAGTATGGTGGTGGGCCTATGCTAAGGATTGGGCTGACCACCCAGGCCTGGGAATCCTAGAAATCGCCCAGGACATAGGAAATGCTACCTAGGCTCAGATTTGTAACCCTAGAAATCACCTATGCTTGGATTTGAAACCCTTGAAATCGCCTATGCCTAGATCTAAAACCCTGGAAATCGCCCAATCATAAGGTTTATAAGCCAGGAAATTGCCCAGGCTAGAAAAATCCTAAAGGTAGTCTGCCTGTACCATAATCCCTTAAGCCTGGAAATTGCACAGACTATGGAAACCCTAGGGTGGTCGGCCTATGATGAGATTTGTAGGCCTTGAAATCGCCCAGGCTATGGAAACCTTAGGGTGGTCAGCCTATGATGGGATCTGTAGGCCTAGAAATCGTCCAAGCTAGGGAAACCTAGGGGTGGTTGGCCTACGATGGATTTGTAAACCTGGAAATTGCCCAGGCTAAGGAAAATCTAAGGGTGGTCGGCCAACATGCCTTTAAACCCTACAGCATCGCACAAAAATAAACAAGGATCAAGCTAATCTTTGATTGAAAACAAGTTTTTTTATTCAAACAAGTCAGTTATTTTAAATCAAAATAGAGCAAAGCAAGTAAATTCAAACAAATTCATCAAAGATGTAAAGATTGGGAGAGTATACTTACCCAAGAAAAGATACACAAAGTTGATGAAGAGTTGGAGAATTTCATAGCTCAGAAATTCCCTGAAGTATGCGCATAGGTTAGGGATTGGATGAGTGAGTCCCTACTTATAGCCTCTCAAGCTAACCATATTTTTAGGAATTCAAATTCCTTGAAAAATATTTTTTAGTTTTAGGAATTCAAATTCCTTTAAAAATATCTTATATTTTTAGGAATTCAAAATTCCTTGAAAAATATTTTGTATTTTTAGGATTAATATCCTTGAAAAATATATTATAATTTTAGGAATTCAAAATTCCTTGATAAATATATTAGATTTTTAGGAAATTAATTTGCCTTGAAAAATATTATCTTTTTTAGTAATTAAGAAAAACTCCTTAAAAAAAAAATTATGTTTTTGAAGTCGAATTCTTTGAAAAATGTACCTACTTTTAGGATCAGAATCCTTTAAAAAATAAGTGCTGAGAAAATTATCGATAGTTGATAAAGTACTACGTAATGTCCTGAGGGGATTTGCCGTTAGATTACTGCTATGATATGTTTCTCGGGCCAGATCAAGTTAACCATAATGTTGGACACAATATGATAAACTTGGGGGGAAAATGTTATCCCTCAAAATTTAAGAGATGATGTGGCATCACAAGTCATGGAAAAAATGACAAAGCATTAAAAAAGACCAATGAACAATGATGGATAGGTCCAGGACCTATAGGGAAGTCAACCAGGCCTAAACCACCTTGGGGTGGTCGGCCTGGCCCTAGCACCCTAGGGGAGGTCGGCTTGAGCCCAATCCCTAGGGGTGGTTGGCCTAGCATGCCTAAGCGCCTCATGGGGATGTCGGCCCACCCTATTCTTCATAGGGTGGTTAGCCTAAACTCCCAAATACATTTCTCTGGATAAAGTTCATGCTCGTTCAAGCTGAAATCAACATGCCTAGCACCCAGAAGATCAACAGGCCTAGCACCCAGAAGATCAACAAGCCTAACACCCAAGCTCTAAAGGGTCATCAAGCCTAGCACCTAAGCCTCATAGACCAACCAAGACTTAGCATTTTCACGAAGGTTTCAATCGTGCATGGTCAACCACAATCCAGAGAAACGATGAGAAGTTCCACGATCTCATCATCATGGGAAGGTGGACACGTATCTCCACTCCCAATGATCGTGTACTAAACCACAGCATGTAACAGTATCTAAGTACTATAAATAAAGGACACATGGCTTCATTTGAGAGGAGGATTTTTTGGGGGAAAAGGATAGAATTTTGGATTGATCATTTGGATTTCCTTTTGGGCAGATCGGTGACAAGTGAACTCGTCAGTTCATCTTTTTAATGGTCAATTGAGGGATTCAATACTAAATACTAAGTGGATTAAGTTATTACTATTCATCAGAACAGGGCTGAACCACTATAAAGTTATGTGTGTTTTGTTTAGATATTTGTACTTTGTCATATATTTACATTTATATTGTTCAAAAGGTTTCCTATATCGTACATATGACCATTGGCCAATTTCATAGGTCAATAGAAAGCAAGGGCGATTCAATGTTTCGGTGATTCTCTGCTTGTGGTTAATCAAGTATTGGGGGAATATTAAGCTCGAGTAATCAAAATGGCAGCTTATCTAGCTAAGGTGAAAAGCTAACTGCCAGAGTTTGAATTCTATTCCATCAAACAAGTGCCACTCGAGCAAAACACAAATGCAGATGCTTTGGCCCGAATCGCCACGACCAAAGAAGCGGACACATTGAATGTGGTCCCTGTAGAATTCTTGGACACACCAAGCATAGATGAAGAGCTGATAGACGTTGGAATGATTTGCGAAGGAACGACGTGGATGACTCCAATCATTGAACACCTCACGTTTGGAAAAATGCCTAAAGACTGAATGGATGCACGGAAATTTCTATACCAGGTCTCGAGGTATGTTATGGTCGAGGGGATTCAATACAGGCGGGGTCACTCTATGCCTCTTCTAAGATGTATCTTGCCCGAGCAAGCGCAAGCTATCCTTAAAGAGATTCACGAAGATTTTTGTGGAGACCACGCTGGGGGGGGGGGGGGGGGGAAGCTTGGCCTTAAAGGTTTTAAGGCAGGGCTATTTTTGGCCCACAATGACAAAGGACTCAGCCTCATATGTCCTTAAGTGTGACAAATGCCAGCGATTTTCCACCATTATCTGAGTTGCACCCATGGAGTTAACCATAATATCCTCGCCCTGGCCATTTGTCGTATGGGGGATCAACCTAATTGGATTTTTGTCAAATGGAAAGGGAGGAGTTTGCTATGCAGTTGTTGCAATCAACTATTTCACAAAGTGGGTTGAGGCCGAACCAATGGAAACTATAACCTCAAAGAGAATACTTGAATTTGTGGTCAAGAACATAATATGTTGATTTGGACTCCCAAAGAATATTATGTCGGACAGTGGGACTCAATTTGATAGCGACATGTTCACAACTTTCTGTGAGAAATACAACATAGTTAAGAGTTTCTCTTTAGTGGCATACACTCAGGACAATGGGTAGGTCGAGGTAGTAAATAAAACCCTTAAGGAAAATCTAAAGAAAAGACTAGAGGATGTTGTAACACCCCAATTTGCTAATAAGGTTTAGGACCATGATTAGCGTGCCTGGAGGGCAATAAATGAGTTAATATGTTTATATATGAATTTGAATGAATATGTGATTAGAATGCATGTTTAGGTGGTATAAATATGCATGTGAACCCCGTTTGTATGTTAGGGGTAAATTGGTAATCTTAGCCCGCTGAGGGCGTAAATGTGTTAATGGTATTATGTGATTTGTACCACGTGAGTGTGGTGTTATTAATGTGATGCGCGTGCCAAGACGGTCCTAGAGAGCTAGATAACTCAAAAGTCACAACAGGATTTGATACCCGGCTCGGGAGGAGCCTAGGGGTACTTTGGGGAATTTCATGAGTGGAGTTGTGAATTTGTGGTTAATGGTTATTGGTGATTGGGTAACCTGAGTAACCATTAGTAACTGCTGAGAGTAACAAGTTTGGATGGAAAAATGGTAGAATTGTAATATAAGTGAAAGGACAAGAGTGCCCTTGAGGTTTAGTTAGGAGAGGATAACTATGGGAGGATAGGATAGTAATTTGGCAGGGATTTAGATTACTTCAGCTGAAGGAAAAAGGGAATACGTATTACACTTAGTCATATGTTTTGTTTATGCTGAAATTGGGAGAAACCTAGAGGAAAAGAGAAGAAAAGGAAGAGAGGAAGGGAGTTGGGAATTCTGAGATTTAGGAGAGGAATTAAGGTGGTTTGAAGTAATTGAAGCCAAACAAGAGTCAAGATTTGTTCTGAGGTAAGAATTGCTCCTGTTTTGCTGAGTTTTAAGCTTGATTTTAGAAAGTAAGAATGGAAATTTAAGGATAGTTATGGCTGGTTTTTATGAGAATTCAGCTTGATAATCAAGCGGAGTTGGTCTAAAGCTGGGATTGGAGGAAGCTCAAGCTGAGTTATTGACCGAGGTAAGAGTTTTTATCACCTTTGAATTTTCATTTCTGGTGTGGATTGAGAATATTGAATTATGGGTTAAGTTTTTCATGTCTTGGTTTGAGTTTCTGAAATTTGAAGCCAAAGGGTGGATTTTGGGTGTGATATTTATGATTGAGCTGGTTTATGATGTTTATAGGTTGTTAAATGGTTTATTTGGGGTTTTAAAATGATTTTGGGGTTTAGGTATGTGTTTGGGTTGAATTGGGAGTGTTTTGGCTCGGGGAAAATGCAGAGGAAAGCCCAGATTTCTGGGTTCGCGAAGGAGCGTCGCGACCCTGTTCTTGGGCGCCGCGGCATGAGGCTGCTTCAGGACAGGGGAAGGCTCTCTGACTTTCTCGGCGTCGCGGTCCTCTAGGGCAGCGCCGCGGCGGTAGGCTATTTTCAGAACATGGAATTTTGCAATTTTGAGCTTTTGCTCCGGGGGTTCGGGGGATGTTTCCGATGAATTGTTTTAGGAATTTGGGGATTCCGAGAGTGTGGGATTGGTCCCGGAAAGTGGTTTTGGATTGGTTAGTATTAAAGGATGTTTTATATGTGTTGTGACTAGGTCTCCGGAGAGGCTCGGGTTAGAGGACCGTGCTCACGGCCTTAGTGCATCGGAAAGCTCGGGATACAGGTAAGAAAACTGTAGCACCCGTAGAGCAGGGCTTGGGCCCATAGTATTGTTGCAGGGCGAGGCCCTAGATTGTATTGTTGCTAGGGTGTAGCTCTAAATGAATGATTTTATACTTGATTGTTATTTGGGAATGCTAAATGTGGTAATAGCAGGGGGAACGGCGAAGGGCCGGGAACAGCGAAGGGCCGAGAACGGCAGTGGGGCCGGGAATACCACCTAGCACATGGAGTGCTCGTGGTTAGGGTGAGACTCCAATGGATACATGGGATATCCTTACGGTGTAGACCGAGATCCCAGGTTTTGGTAACGCTTCTGGGATGGCATGGCCGTGTATGTGTTTAAATCTTATGGATTGTCTGATTAGATATGAGTTATCTGCTATAGTGATTATATGATATGCATATGTTATGTGCTGTATGAGTTTTCTTGCTGGGCTTCGGCTCACGAGTGCTCTGTGTTGCAGGTAAGGGAAAAGAGAGAGTCAACCAGCCATGAGTACGGAGAGTGTGGGGGCGGCGCGTACATGTTTGGCCTGCCCGACTGTTTTGGTTGGGGGCATTTTGAGAAATGGCTGTATTAAACTATGTTTTTGATGATTAGTCATCTATAAACCTGTTTTGAATTGTAAATATTTTGAAAATTTCATTTTGGGATCCTGAATGTTAAACTCTTAAACTTTTAACGAAATAGAGTACTTTTAATGATTACAGCCTAGATTCCTATTTAATCACACTTTTATTATTAAAACCTCATCTAGCGAGCTGATTGCACATTTTAAACCCACTTAGTAAGGCCTCTAAGGTGGTAGGGCATTACAGATGATAAAAGGCTATGACCTGAGAAACTCCCACAAGTACTCTGGGCCTATAAGACCTCACATCTAACTTCCACTAGGCATACTCCCTTCTCTCTAACTTTTGGCAGGAAAGCTATGCTCCCAGTCAAGGCTTTGGTAATGTCACACAGGCAAAAGACCTTTGACCAGGATCAGAATAATGACATGCTTAATGCATCCTTGGATTTAATTGACGAGCGATGAGAAGAATCTCAACTGCAGCTTGCCCATTACCAGCAATGGGTGACGCGCTACTTTAACTCAAAGATCAAAGAGCGGAGACTCGTAGTAGGAGATTTGGTGCTCCAGAGGGTGTTCCTAGCTAACAAAGACCCTAAAGATGGTGTACTAGTACCAAACCTGGAAAAACCCTCTCAGATCTTAGAGATCTGACGGGAAGGAACCTTCAAACTAGCTCTGTTAAACGGAGAGATGGTTCCACAAACTTGGAACGCCTTGCATCTCAAGAAGTATTACAAGTGATAAGAAATATTTGTTAGACTTTATTTATTTCATCTCTTGTAAGGCTGAAGTATAACAGTCATATTTCATGTTGTTTCAATTTGAATAGTATAAGGTTGATGTGTAATTTAAATATGGTGCTAGAATTTTTCTATTTATTCTTATTATTTAACACAAGTTGATTATGTAAAAGTGATCTAGAATATTTTAAAATTATAATCGCTTGGGGGGCATATAACCCTGAATAGTCTTTGAAATATTCTGCAAACTTAAGATAAATTTTTCCAACTTAGAATTTGGAACCAGGTATGCGTAAATAGGCGATAAAAACCCTTTGATATAACCAGGACATCGACTAGAAATTTTCTGGTCAAGCCATCAGGCACATGTCTCAATCTAAAAAGCACTCCATACAACTATGCAAGTGTTTAAGAGCTTCAAATGTTTATAAACATGATAATAATCAATGGGAAGAGGGAGTAAAAATATTAAATATAAAAAACCAACATATATAAGGAAAGTATGTATAAATTGAATGAGAAACAATGCCCTAAGGAAGTTTTCTCGGCCTAAAAAGCCTCCTTACAAGGGTTTGAAATACCCCCCAGAAAAAATAACAAAGAAAAGATGTATTGAATAGCCCTGTCATCCCTGAGCTCCGACAGTTTTCCATTGGGATGACACCTCTTCCTCTCCTTTATCAGCCCCGACCCCAAAAGTCGTCTCCACTATCTCTACATGCTCTTTTGCCAATTGTTCCTAAAACTTGACAAGGTAGCGCCCCTAGACTTCGACATCAAAGAAAGAGAAATCCTCCAAGAAGCTCTCAATCTAGGCCTCGTGGCCCTTAACCTAAAGTCCAAGCTCCTTAATCCAAGCAACATCCTCCTCGGCCTTGGACAGGGACTTCTCCTCGACCTCTGAAATATTCAGCTTAAGGTCCTTGACCTCTTTCAGAAGCTGATGGCGACTCTGGATCACCTCCAAAGCTTGCGCCTTAGCATTTTTTTGTTATTATAGGAGGTTTCTAGAGCTACCTTGGTCTCTTCCACCTCAGATCGGACCCGAGCGATACCTTAGATCTGAGCCATGGAAGATTGCAACCAATGATTAATGAGGGGTCAATTCCAAAAAACATGGAATTAAAGAAGAAGGATAAGGATAGGACTTACAGTCAGAGCCATCCCCAACGTAGAGTCAAGGACGGTCACTGTGGGTTTTGCCTCTATGGCCTGTAGCTCGTTGATGCATATTAGGTTTGCATGCTTCATCATATGGTTCACGATCGCCTAGAGTGAACCCCGTAGGGGTTCTAGATGTTTCCCCACCTCGATGATAGGACTTGCGATCGCGATAATTGGGGCTGCGGACGACCTGCAGAATATACACAGGGTCATGAGGAGCTGGGGAAGAGAATCTTGGTTCATAATCATGGAGGGATGGAGTTGCTTCTGGGTGGAGGTGGTTCCCTTGGTTATGGCTAGGGATCCAGTAGTAGCTCCAGTTCCAGATGTAGTTTTCTTCAAAATCCTCGACCTCTTGACAGTAGGGCCAGTGCCGAAGATCTCTTTGAGGCTCATATCTTCTTCTGCAAGAACATAGTCTTATAATTCTGAATGTGTAAACAACAAAATGTAACAG
Organism: Humulus lupulus; assembly: GCF_963169125.1. NCBI lineage: Eukaryota > Viridiplantae > Streptophyta > Magnoliopsida > Rosales > Cannabaceae > Humulus > Humulus lupulus. Next base: position 84,017,569 of record NC_084798.1, read on the forward strand.
AACAAGAACCCTACCCTCCGAACTAGAAGAGGAAACTACTACGAACAGTTTTGGAATATGGACTAGGCTAGGCACAACCTATAATTCTAAGATTATTTGGGGAGGGAGGATTCTAACATTACTACTTCACGAGACCTATTAGGTTCGGGTTCCTCATCCGTACTACACAAGGAATGTCATGATAAAAGGTTTGTACTGTACAGTTCAAAAATGGTGGACCTGAGGTGTAAAGTGTTATTACTACTACGATGTACTTAGGGTAGGCAAAGTCATGGCGAACAACCAATAGGTCGACGCACTGATGTAAGGTTACATCCAAATCCAGGTCTTCAGCATGTCTGCCCACGAGTTGCCTAGGATTGAATTGAGTGAGTGCAAAACTTGTAGCAACACGGTTAATTTCCCTATCTTTAATACCTTGGTCGGAGACACCGGCTGCTGCCTCTGATTCAGCATGACCTTAGTCAGAATCCTACTCGCCTTCAGCGATCTTTCTTTTACGCACCAGCGGTGCAACCTCCTCCTCTTCCTCAACCTCCTCAATGACTGGAGGTAGCCTCTTGGGAAGACCTCGAGGCCTAATGGGTAGTGTTTGATCTTCCCTAGTTACCTTGCCGGCCACCATGGTGGCCTCATTCACCACTGCCTTGAACTCTTTCTCCTCGGCAGGAGCTTTGGCCAGAGTATTACATTGACCCCCAAGGGTCTCAGACCGTTCCGTCCTCTTATAAATAGCTACACGAGATAACAACTTGATCAGAATAAGTAAAACTTAGCAAAAGTAAAGAATTCAGATGAAGAGCTTGAAAGTTAAGATACTTACAAGGTTGTTTGAAATAACAGTGTTCGCAGTTCCGAAATCCATTTGACATAAATAACTGGTCTTTGACGTCATTCCGATGGCTGGGGAGGTCAATGATGCTGGCGGATTCGGGAAACCGGGTGAGGTAGTAGAAATCTTCACCTGGGTTTTAACGTCTTGATTGGCCTTCAGACAGAAAAAATATAAAATATCCTCTAGAGTGGGGACCTCCAACTCGTTCTTGAGGAAAAGATACTTTAAGCTCGCAAGGAGGTGATAAGAATTTGGTAGGAGCTGAAATGGGGTGAGCTTCACATAGTTTAGGAAGTCTGTAAAGTACTAATCCAGTGGAAGGAAGGAACCTACCTTTAGGTGTTCATCACTCCAAGTCCCAAAGTCGTCCTCCAACAGGGCACAACTCCTCTCACCTTCCAATGGAGGTCAAGCGTAGAAGTTGAGGTTCATCTCGATCCCATGACTTAGCATTATTTTATTTACTTTGGATTGAGAAGTAATTTGAGACACGATCCTCTCGTTCTCGAAGAAATTGTCAAGTCCTACATCGATCTCCTTCTCCATCACTGGACCAAAGTGGGGTACGAGAGAATTATGACCATATATAATGAAAAAAAAAATTCAGTAACATATTAAAGTAAAGAATCTTTAATGAATGGTTACTAGTGTAGTTTACTTAGCCTGCGAGATGCAAGTGATCTAGATTCAGATTACTGATGTGGATAGACATCTTAGTAAAGGTGATGTATATAATAGAGATTATATATGACAAGACCGATTAGGAATTAATTATCTTTATAAAATTTTCGTTTGACATAAAGATTTGATTCTTATCATAATAGATGATCATTTGCAGATTAGTCTAAATCCTGAGTATTCATGAACTCTTGTTTGTGTTTATTAAATCTTTTGATTCACTCATTAAGGTTTCTTAATATAATGAGGCTAATGACTTTTGTTTTGGAGATTCAATATCATGAATGGTTGGGAACATTAATTACAATAATGGAATATGTACTTTCCTAATGGATCAAATATTGGTTCCCTTAAGGGTTAATTCTGGAACTGAATAAATATTGAGCTCAAATTTATAATTTGATTATAGATTAATTATTCGCTAGTGAATTAATGGTTCTTAAGGATCAAGAGGTAATTAGAAGGGTAAAAAGGTATTCTTGACCATCTCTAATTAACAAACAATTAAATGGAGGAACGAACTACATTTATTGATTATATCAATGGACGACAAGAGAAAACTCTGTAAATATAATTCTATTAATACTTAGAGTGCAATTTCATATTTATAATGGAGTAATCATGGAATTAATAAATAAGATTATTGTATTAAAGAGTTTAATTAATAATCTGGTCTATTGGAGCTTCGTATTATAGGTCCATGGTCCCTAGATCACCTCTGTCCTACACTGTCAAGGGTAAGGATGTCAAAAGAAAGATTTGTAGATAGAAGAATTTAATTGCAAAGCAATTAATTTTCCAAGACAATGAAATAATTATGTGATAGTTATGGGCAATTGATTAATTATTTAACTATATAGTTTTTATTTTGAAAAACTATAGGTTAAAATAAATATTAATCTTGTTTGGATTAATATATAAAGAGATAATAATAATTATCTTATTTAGTATAAGATATTTATTTATTGATTTAAAACTGATATTTTAAGATAAAGATAATTTTGAATTAACTTATATTTATTTTAGGATAAATATATTGTCTTAAATATTAATTAAATAAACAAATGAGAAAATAGTGGCGTCGTACAAGGATATTTCCTTTCTTTGGGATTTGAATTTTGAATTTCAAATAATTTGTTTTTTTAATTATTCTTTTTTTTAAAATATGATTTAAATTAAATAAGGTTATGACTTGTCAGTTTTATTTTATTAATAATAAAGATTAATTAAATTAGTAAATTATCTTTATAAACCTAAATAGAAGGTTATTGTAAATGACACAGAATCTTTCTTAGAAACAGAAGCGATAGTGTGGATGCTGAAAATTCTACACCGGTAAACGACCTGCATCTCATGCCTAATGTCCTTGGGAGATCCAAAGCAACCATGTCTGAAATCCCTTTTAACCCTCGAAAGGATGCCCAAACCAACCTTGCTCCAAATGACCACTTCGCCTTAGGCACCCGCGAGCGCCCCAGATGTCTCGCGAGACTTGTCGCCTCGCACCAGCCAAGGCGCCTCGCACCTCACGGGTGCATGCGGCGCCTCACGAACATATATGGCGCCTTTTGCCCACGTGGCCTCGTAGGCGCATGAGGGTCTCGCGTGTGCCCCTGATGTCGCACAACCGCCTCACGCGCCCCAGGTGTCTCGCGAGCCATCTCGCCCTCACCTTGCCCCGCGCATCAACCGTGCCATGGGCCTCGCGAGACGGTTGTCTTGCCCTCACCTTGCCCCGCTCCATGGGCCTCGCGAGATGTCTGTCTCGCCCTCACCTTTCCCCACGCACTAGCCACGCCATGGGCCTCAAGAGACCAGTGTCTCGCCCTCGCCTCACCCCGTGCATCAGTCGTCCCATAGGCCTCGCGAGACGGTTGTCTCGCCCTCACCTTGCCCCACGCATTAGTCACGCCATGGGCCTCGTGAGACGATTGTCTCGCTCTCACCTTGCCCCGCGCACTAGCCGCACCATGGACCTCGCGAGACCAGTGTCTCACCCTTGCCTCACCCCGTGCATCAGCTGCGCCATGGGCCTCGTGAGACGATTGTCTCGCCCTCACCTTGCCCCGCGCATCAACCGCGCCATGGGCCTCGCGAGACGGTTGTCTCACCCTCACCTTGCCCAACGCATTAGCCGCGCCATGGGCCTCGCGAGACCAGTGTCTCACCCTCGCCTCGCCTCGCCTCGCACACCAGCCGCGCCATGGGCCTCGCGAGACCAGTGTCTTGCCCTTGCCTCGCCCCACGCTCCAGCCGCACCATGAGCCTTGTGAGAGACACCCCCACCTCGCCTCTCACATTTGTGCCACTAGGGGTCGTGTACGTAGTGGGCCTCGTTGGAGGAGCCTTATCTCTCCCCTTAAGATAAGTGCTACTAACGGGGCACCACTCTTACTGTGGGCCTAACAAGAGGTAAGATCAAGGACCTCTTTAACGCACCATTAAGAACGAATTGGGGAAGCCTCATAGTGATTTACGCAGAGTCAGAAGAAATACTGAGCAACCTGACATAACCAATTATGCCCTCCTGACATTCACATTATCATATAAATCATGCATGCCACATAGTCACGCATTTAATCAATTAATCACACACATAACCAATTATGCCCTCCTGGCACGCTAGTCAAGGCACTAAACCTTATCAATTTTTTTTTGGGTCGTTACAGCTATGGTACTTTAAGATGACCAAAAAGATAAGCCTCTAATATTCAAAGTTCTCAAAGATACGTGAAGAATATTCTAATAAAAGTTGGATATCGAGTGTGGGAGACATTCTCTCCACTACCGGTTGAGTGTTTATACTCGGAGGAGGATCGATTTCGTGGGGTTCTCAGAAATAAACATGTATTTCACACTCAACCATGGAGGCCGAGTTTATAGCTCTAGCGACATTCGACAAAGAGGTGGAGTGGCTTAGAGATCTCATGTTGGATATCTCAATCTTTGTGGATGAGATATCGACGATCTGAATATAATGTGATAGTTAAGCCACATCAGCTAGATCCTATAGCAGCATATACAATGAGAAGTCTAGATAGATAAGTCTAAGACGTGAGTGTATGAGACAACTGATTCAAGATGGAATCATATCGATCTCATATCTTAAGACAAGTGAGAACTGAGTGGATCCATTTACAAAAGCTCTTGCAAAGAGGTCAGTAAGTTCCAGTTCAAAAGGGATGAGATTTAAACTCATAGAATAAAATATTCATCAATTATGTAAACCCAACTCCAACTTGTAAACATCAAGGGAACGACTTCAATGGGTAAGAAAAAATCATTGAATAAATAGTTTCACCACTAACATAGTCATGAGTTGGATGGGACTTAAACTCCTAGAATAAAATATTCATCAATGATGTAAACCCAACTCCAACTTGTAAACATCAAGGGCAAGACTTCAATGGGTATGAAAAAATCATTGAGTAAATACTTTCAACACTAACATAGTCATGAGTTCCATCCAATGATGGTTAGTGTTGGTTGCTACCGAGTGATTATTAAGCCTAGGGTTTCTAATGAAGTTCAGTTGTGTGCAATAAAGATAATGTATGAACTTCACCTATGCGAACTGATTAGAGGTGGTGTCTCCTCTCATGGGAGATGGAGTTTGTACCCAGAAAGTTCATGAAATAGATGAGCACAAGGCCATGAAAAGTGATAAGCACGCACAATGGGAAAATGAATGGTAAAATGGAGGTGTGTGAGGTGTTACCAGTCCTATCACTAAGGGGTACTTGGTTAAATCTTCAACACACTAATGACTTCGATAAGGCTTTGTAATGCTTTCAGTAGGGTCAAGTTCAAATAGAAAGATACTTAATTTTATGTACCAAAGTTGTCAAGTTAAAAGGAGAGGATTATATTTAACCAAGTGGGAGATTGTTGAGATTGGTTAAATATAATGGTTAAGTTTTTTACACGATGAGGTGCATAACACTTAATGGTTTTCACTTCAGTTGAAGTGAAAATATGAGATTGTGTAGTAGGCATCTATAATTGACTTTTATGGGTCTAAAAGGATATAATGAGGTATCTAAACATTCCCAAAAAGTTTGGAGGCATTTGGAGACATTTTAGACTCATGCTCGGGGCGTTACTACAGAGGCATCTACGTTGTGTCACTTATGGGAGGCGGCGCAATGCCTAAAAGTGCCTAGGAGACAAAACCCCCAGTAGGAGACACATCGCTTGGGAGGTCCGTACTAGACCATACAGTTACGTGACTTAGCTCCAAATGATTTGTATAAATGTTCTAATCCTATTGGTTAGACTTGATGATGATGTTTATACTATATATAAGGTTTATTAGAGTTGCAAAGCCTTGATCACACTTTTTAACTCTTTCTAACCTCTCTCTCCTTCTAGCTCACAAAGAACATTCATTTTCTCCAAGAAACTCGTCAACCATTACTTGAATTGTATGAGTTTCAAGGCTTGTTAAATCCCACTTCTCATTCCACAATGGAGAAAATTCAATAAACTAAGGGAAGGCTTGGAATATATATTTTGGAAAGCAATATACTTATTGTGTATAAGCCTTAAATGTTCCCCAAGTTTGAAGATTCAATTTGCACAAAATCAAAAGTTGTATCTCTTTATACCCTAACTTTGTAATTGTGTTTTACTTCTTTAATTGTATTTATATTGTTAGTATTGATGATTAAATGTTTCTAAATTCATATTATAATCAGTTACTCATTTATTATCAAGATTTGCATCCATACATTGAATATGGTTATTTGATTATCAAGATTTGCATTCATACTTTGAATAAGGTTCTTGATTAGCATCTAGGGCTTGTAATATTGAACTATTCCTATTATTTATTATTGATTTAGTAAGTGTAAAGTCATAAATTCCCAACACTAAGTAGGATGAAAACTATAAAGTAATCAAGCACCGAAAACTAAGAGGAAAAGTGTAGAAAATTGGGTAATTGTAAGAAATTGACTGAGGAGTGAGAAGGAGAAAATGGTTTAACCTTTTATATAGAAATGAGGAACAAACCTAGGCCATTGGATCAGTATAATACCAAGTCCAGATGTTGATCGTCACGTTTCCTCAAGTCTAAAGTTGAAAAGTCATATAGAAGGTTGTGCATAGTGATAAAAATGTGTCTCAAGCAATGCATCAGAAATGTGCTTCAAGCTCATGTCACATCAATGGAGAGAAGGACAAAGGTTACCTCAAGAGGTCAATCATAGAGGGAATAATATGTGGTATTCATTCACAATCACAAAGGAATTTTGAATTTTCTTCATGAATTGAGGCAAAGTGTTATCAAGGAAGGAGGAGATTTTATTTGTAAGAGATTGCATTTGGAAGGAGGATATTAAGTTTAAAGAGCATTCCATCTTAGGGCTAGGCAAAGCCCTATGTACGCCCTAAATATCCACGAGTTATTAGCGAGCTGGAAAAGGGAATAATTCAATCCGCCACGTGGGAACCGTCTACCCGGAGCTGCTGTTACGAGTCTCCACCTCTTTAGCCGGAGCTAATCAAAGGGTTAGCAAGTATACTCGAAGGCATCGTGTTAGCAGTATGGATATCACGAGCTGGCGATACATCAAGCTCGAGGTGTGGCATAGATGTGGCACCCCTCACCATTTATGAAGTCAACCACGCAATGTAAACGTGCGCATATCAGACATCACGTGTCTACTCCATTCCTGAATTCTCAGACACGCAGCATAAACGTGCATGTTCAGGCACCCCACGACTGGTTTGGGCCATGCGGCCCATTATCCCCCTTACCTATTGATTAGACAACACTTCATTGTCAGGTTTTAGGAATTAATCATAAGTGTCACAGAGGAGACATGATGGGTAAGAAGGTCACGGGATGACCCCCTTTACCAACACCCAAATGCGATCCATTTTCCAGGGGGGAATCCTTCCTCCGGGTCGTCTAGACCATTGGTAAAGAAGCATTAGTATGCGTGTAAAAATACTTGATAAAAAAAAAATCTCTAAAGAATCTAAAGAATGTATTGAAAAGGTCCTACCCTCCGAGCTAGAGGAGGAATCTATTGCCACGACCTCCGGTCGCGGAGCTTCTACGGGGGAGTCTAAGATTATAACTTCACGAATAAGAGGGGGCTCTGGGTCCGGATCCGCCTCAGGACTGGACTCCTCTACATACTGCCTAAGCCCCGGAGCTACTACACCCTCTAGAAGGGAGGGCCACGACCTAAGGTTGGTCCCATACTCCTAAAAAAAGGCTGACCTAAAAGCCAAGGTATTGTCTACTACTACAGTGCCCCTAGGGCGGCCCATGTCATAGCGCAACACTAGTTGATCAACGCACTGGAGTAGAGTTATGTTACGGTCTGGGTCATTTTGATGATGATGTACGAGTTGGCTGGGGTTAAACCTAGCAAGTCGTAGGTCTGCGGCAGCCCTGTCTAAGTCCTTAAACAAGTATGGGTTACCTTGGCCGGAGGGGCCAGCTGCTGCCCCGGACTGGATCCGCTCCACGTCGACCCCCTAGGCGATCTCAAGAGCCCACTTCCGACGCACGAGCGGCACCTCGTCTTCCTCGTCCTGCTCCTCATCATTCGCAGCACCCCCCTCGGGGATGGGCGCCATCTCACGAGCTTCTGGGACGGTCCGTGGCCTCTTTAAGGCCAGGGTCTGGCCCGGAGAAATTAACTTACACGCCAGCATCATCTCATCAGACATGAGCTGGCGGTAGTCTTTTTCACTTGGAGGGAGCCCCGCCAAAGTTTCATATTGACCCTCGAGGGTCATTGATTTAGCCGTCCTCGCAAAAATAGTTGCACGATGGTATTCAAGTAAATACACATGGAAAGAAACAAGTCAGCGACGATTTTGCAAGCTGAGGATAGAAAGAACTTACGAGGACGGTTGAAGTAGTGGTGTTCGCAGTTGCGAAACCCCCTCGACATAAAGAACTGGTCCTTGAAGTCGTTAGGGTGGCTGGGCAGCTCGATGACTGCGACAGAGTTGGGAAAATAGGTCAAGTAATAGAACCCGCCACCTCGGCCCCGTTGATCCAGGCTGGCTTTGAGGCAGAAGATATAGAGGATGTCCGCCAGTGTAGGGACCTCCCATTCCTACTTCATAAACAGATACCTCAGCCCCGCTAATAGGCAGTAGGAGTTAGGGGGGAGTTGAAAGGGGGCCAGCTTCATGAATTTCAGGAAGTCCGCGAAGTACTGGTCCAGAGGAAGAAAGGCCCCGGCCTTCAGGTGTTCATCGCTACAGGCCGCGAACTCCTCGTCGAGCGGTGTGCAGCTCCGCTCGCCCTCGAGGGGAGGTCAGGCAATAAGAGCGCCTGTCCCTATTTCGATGTTGTGGGATAGTAGGATCTTGTTGACCTTCCCCTGAGTTGTAACATTCGAGACAATCCTCTCGGCCTCGAAGAAGGCGTCAGGTCCCACCTCGACCTCTTTCTCCATGGTGGGACCGAAGTTGGGGATAGGGGATTCCGCTACCACCTCCTTCCCCTTGCTGGCCTGCTGGGATGACGAGCTGGCGGCACTCTTTTTGGGCAGTTCTTCCTGGTTCCCATCTGGTCGCCTAACGAACAAAGATGAAGAAAGTTTAGAAAGGTGACCTAAAAATAGGAAAGGGAATCTAGCACGATAAATGATTTTCCTTACATGGGCTGAGGTAATCTCAGCCCACGGTGCGTGAGGCCACACAGTTCTATGAACACGTGCCTATGTTCCCAACGGGTCCCCGATTGCTCGGGATCCGTGTATCAGGAGGATCAGGATAATTCTTGACTTGGAGGGAAAGTTTCAAAAAGCAAAATCGCCTGGGAAGTGTGACCCCTAAGCTACCCGGTTTTGCACCCCAGAAACCTATCGTCTTCCCCTCTCCAAACAGGCATTTCAAAAGGTTACCTAGAAAAGTCACCCTAGAATTATCTTGTCCTAAGTCACATTCCTAAACATATTCTCATATGGTTGATACCCCTAGGATAAAATCCTACGCACAAAACACCAGCCAAAAAGAAAAAACAACCTACAATGTGTGACTAAGAAAGAAGTTTACCTAAACAAGAGAAACAGAAACATCTAAACGTACAACAGGCAGAGGACTTACAGAGTTTTTTGCTGTGTGAAAATCGCAAAAGGCGTAGGAGTCGGAATCCTGGTGGAGCCTTTAGAACTGGAGTCATGGAGAAACCCTTGTGTCTGGAACGTAGAGACCTCTGGAATGATAACCGGAAGGAAAAAGGCTTCTGAGGCTAAAGAAGAGAAAAGATGAGGAATTTTTTTTCAAATAAAGGGTGGCTCATGCGAAAGGTGGCCAACCTTATATATACGTAAAAGGTGAAGGAGCGAGGACCGTTCGATCGCCTTAATGCGAGATACGAGGGTCACAACTCGAAAGACGAAACGACGGCCGAAGATAGGCTAGGCCATTTAATGCGATTCTCGAAAGCCGGACCATCACCAACCACGATGCTCCACGTGTCCGATACCAGCGCAATAGGCGGGACGTGAAGAGTCGAAAAAGAAGCCTAAAAGCCCCCACTATGGCCACAGGTGACGTCACGTGTCACGAGCAGGGGCTTGGGGGGCAAATGTACGCCCTAAATATCCACGAGTTATTAGCGAACTGGAAAAGGGCATAATTCAATCCGCCACGTGGAAAGCGTCTACCTAGAGTTGCTGTTACGAGTCTCCACCTCTTTAGCCCGAGCTAATCAAAGGGTTAGCAAGTATACTCGAAGGCATCGGGTCAGCAGTATGGATATCACGAGCTAGCGCTACATCAAGCTCGAGGTGCAGCATAGATCTGGCACCCCTGACCATTTGTGAAGTCAACCACGCAATGTAAACGTGCGCATATTAGACATCACGATTCTACTCCATTCCTGAATTCTAGGACACGCAGCATAAACGTGCGTGTTCAGGCACCCCACGACTGGTTTGGGCCATGCGGACCATTATCCCCCTTACCTATTGATTAGACAACACTTCATTGTCAGGTTTTAGGAATTAATCATAAGTGTCACAGAGGTGACATGATGGGTAAGAAGGTCACGGGATGACCCCCTTTACCAACACCCAGATATCCTCTCCCTATAAATATGGAGACCCTGGACGTTGCAAGGGTTTGGTGTTTTGATTGTAAAGAAACACCCTGTAAGGAATACTTGAGAGATATCAATAATATTGACTGGTGGACTAGAGGGATTTTAACGTTCGAACCACCTAAAAAGAAAGGAGGGATAACCTTCCCACCATACTAATTTCGCCAGTTTGGAATATAAATATTTACATATTATGGTTCACTATTTAGCACTAATCCATCCCGTTTATTCGTATAATTATCTGTTGGCGAAGAACCGCGTCAACACCCTAGTTTAAGGATTAGGAGGGAGATGCATTGTGAGGAGACACATGTATAGCGGAACAAAGGTCTCATGAGGAAAATATTCTTCTTAAGAAGATGGTATAGACGCAAAGGAATCTAAAAACATGTCACTTCTTTCCCAAATAAGGACAAATAACATATGTAGGAGAATGAATCTTTATGAGGCACGTCTTTACCATATAGCAGTTAAGATATGAGTGTCAAGTAATCATTGTAGTGCATTTCTGCAACAGTTGATAATACTACAACTTGCGCCACTACCTCACACCATGATCTCCTGCAGTACTATAACACACCTTTTTGTCCCATTGAGACCTCTTTGTATGAAAATGACAGAGGTTTTCTCGCACATTCAGATAAATACAAACCCTATGGTTTCTCCACGATTGTCCTATTTTCATTTATTTTCATTCTTATTTCAAAAGGCAATCATACGTTGTTAAACCTTTAGCACACATTTTGTTAGCACATTTTGGTTGATGATTTACACCGTCAACAACTACGTTGTCTAATTCTTCCAAAGGCTAGTTTTAATACAAACTTGTCGATGTGGTTTTTTCTTTAGGTGAACCACGTTAAATCAGTTGTCTCTTTCCTCTTTTCATTGTTGTTTTTATTAATCATTTTCGTTGGCATTTCTTGAGTCGGTAAGATTTTTAATCAATTCTATACTTTATTTATATATAAAAAAATTACATATATTAATATATTTTAAAGTAAGGATGTTTTTTTTAATAAAAAGACATTTTTATCTATTTAAAATAAAAAATGGTTATTTTTTTAGTTTTTTTTTTAATTTATGGTTAAATTTAGTAATGAGCTTAAAATGAGTAGATTAAAACAATATTTAGTATACATATATAAATGTAATCATATGGTTACTTCTCTCTCTTTTTATCTCATAAAATTATAAAATGATTAATATAGGTGTGTTAGGAACGAAATCTTAATTTTAACACACAAAAAAATGGAATTTAGACATAAGAAAGGAGGAAAAAAAAAGGAAAATCTATGTTTGATATATAACAATAATTAAAAAAAACGTAACTAGTTTACAAATTATATAAACATATACATTGGATAAATAACAAAAATGATCACCATTTCTTTCTTTACTTTTCGAAGATTTGTTTGAAATAGCAAGTAATTGTACTTTAGCTGCAAAATTGTTTAGTAGAGTTTGAATTTATCTATACAAAGATTCTTATGAGAGCACAAAGAGAAAAACAGAGAATATGTGAATCGGAGCCTTTGCAAAAGCTGCAAGACTCAGTAAATGAAATTGTATTTATAGAAGAGAATCATACAATAGAGATGAAAAGAAAGTTTATGAAAAATAACAAACTAATCAGTTGCAATACTCAAGATTAGGACAGTAAATTAACTGATTAGACACTTAAGCTAACTAACAAATGAGTTGTCATTTTCTTTCTTATTATCTCCCTCAAGCAAAAGGGTGTAGGGTATCATTTTCAGGTAAGAAAATCTGTCAATGGAGAGACATTTGGTGAGAATATCAGCCACTTGACCGATAGAAGGAACATATCTGACCTCCAATTATTTAGCTAAAATATGGTCATTACAAAATGTAAATCTATCTCAATATGCTTTGATCTCGCATGGAAGACCGGATTGTCTGCAAGAGAAGCTACCCCTTGGTTGTCGACCCAAATTATGGGAGTTGCTAGAGAGGAATATACAGCTCAGAGAGAATAGAAGTCAACCACTTCACGTTAGCTGTTGTATTGGCCAGAGATCTAAATTCACTTTCGATACTCGATCGAGCCACAACTTGTTGTTTCTTGGCTGGCCAAGATATAAGATTTTCTCCCAAAAAGATAGCATAATTTTTAGGAACAGTTCTTATTGCGCAGTGGAAATTACGGTAATGGTATACATTAAATTTTTCATACAAACAACTTTATATGAGGATCTTTTAATATGCAATATGTTAATCAATATATATATATAAAATATGTATATGAAAAAATAATACGAAACGATTTACCTCTTGTAACCTATCAAGAATCCTTGAATCTTTTCGTATATATTTCGATATTCCTATCTTTGCTAGAGCACTTATACCTTGATCTTCCAAGACGTTCTCTACACTTCAAGATGTGGATGGGCACATAGAGAACAAGGATCAATTTTGTGAATCAAAATTATTCTCAACTCATAAGACTTTTGATTATAAGCTAGAGAGAAATGTTTTTGTTTTGTGAAAAAGATGATAGATTTTCTTCTCTGTAAATACTTATTGTTTCTATTTTCTATCATATAGAATATATAGACATTATTACTGTTGACGGTGTCAACTAAGTTGAGTTGGAAAAAATTATCAAGTTAAGATAGTCAATAAAAAAGCTGTAGAAATCTCAGTAATAATTCAAGAACAATGACAGAATAACAATGGAGAAATCTATCTTTCATTCACTCTCAAGCCTTTGCTACAGTAAATTTTCCAACCCCCCTTCAGGTGGGGTTAGAGTTCATTTTATAGTAGGCTCTAATGGCCCTGGGTACTTGGTGGTCCAGGAGACCAAGTGGTACATAAGTACTATGTCAGGAGAGTGGCTTTAGAGGTTGTGGTCGTACATCCAGTACAGGGGCAGGTGTCAGGAGGATGCCTCCACTACTTGTCTGTACCCATGTCTGATGAGTGGTGGCAGGCATAGTGGCGCAGGTGGTAGTGGTATCGACTCTTACTCCTGGCCGTAGATGTACGGGTCGTAACTCTTATTCCAGCACTCCCACTCTCCTGCTGGTACGGGTGTCCGTACTCGACATACGGGGTCTTAAGGACCGTACCCGGTATGAGACCGTACAATTACGTTCCATTCGACTCATACCCAGGCCACTAAGCATTGGGGTCCCAAGGTATAGGGAACGGGACACTTGGCGCGTGTAAAGGTGGTGGTGTGCGGTGAGGCCCTCGGGTCCTTGACACGAAATGCCTGAAGCACCCCGAGGTCACCTGCGTGCATAAGTGATAGGCATGGGGCCTTGATGGACGGGTGCGAGGAGAGATGACCCCCCAGCGAGCCTTTAGGTGGAGAGGCTCCTTTGACGTGTGGCCCCACTCGCGTGGCCACTTAACGTCGGGGCTGAGCGAGACGGGCGTGCCCGGGTAAGGCCACCCGTGCATGGCCAGGCGAGGCCATCAGCGCGCGCAAAGGGGGCGTCCGAGCGAGGCTGCCTGGGTGTGGCCATCCGCGCGTGCGTGTCTGAGTGAGGCCGCCTGGGCGTGGCCATCCGCGCGCGCGTGTCCAAGCGAGGCCACCTGGGCGAGGCCATCTGCGCGCGCCAAGGGGTGTCCGAGCGAGGCCGCCTGGGCGTGGCCATCCGCGCGCTTGTGTGCAAGCGAGGCCGCTTGGGCGTGGCCAGGCGAGGCCATCTGCGCACACCAAGGGGCTGTCCGAATGAGGTCGCCTGGGTGTGGCCATCCGCGAGCGCGTGTCCGAGCGAGGCCGCCTGGGCGTGGCCAGGCGAGGCCATCTGCGCGCGCCAAGGGGTGTCCGAGCGAGGCCGCCTGGGCGATGCGGTTGGGACCTCGTGCATCTCGAGTCAATGCGAGGTTGACGCCCAAGGTCGATGGCCCGAATGTCCCACGGCTCAGGCACGCATTTTGGCCTTCTTGGGACCTTAGCGTGCGCCTGGGATCTTTTATAGGCGCAGAATATTGAGCGTCCACACTTGCCCCCTAGTCTAGGAGAGGACCTTTAGGTGCTCTTGTAGACTATTCACCTTGATTCTTATAAATAGGCCTTCATGCATGGCCTAATATTTTCACCTTACTTCCTTGGCTTAGTGGTTTGGAGAACCCTTCCTTTTTTCAAGAGGTAAGGGGTTCAATCCCTCACAACCTCACTTTTGCCATAGCTTCCTTTATTTTATTTTTTCATCTTATCATCATCATTTTTTTTTTCATTTTTTTTTTACATATGAGCTAATTTTTTGGTGTGTCTATTTGGATACTAACACATCCTTTTTGCCTATTTTTGCAGACGTGCATTTTCGACCATTTGGTGTTTTTGGCCCTCGTCCTCCTTTTTTGGTCTCGACAGCCTCCAATTTCTACATCTTGAGGTATATTCTTTTTTTTTTCCCTGGTTTTTGTTGAGTTCAAATTAGCGTTACTCGGGATGGGGTACCTTGGCCTGAGCTTGTAGTGAGTTTGACCATATGCATGCCCCTCTTTTTTATACCCTGTAGTGGGTCATTTAGGACGTTTGCATCTAGAGATATTAAGCCTATTCCTTTGTGTTTTGTAGCCATCCCCTCATTTATACGTGAACCCCTTTTCGCTTTCGGGACGAGGTTTCATGGCCAGTGATGGCCCGTCCGACATACCCCCAAGGGCTGAGTTTATTGACCTGTCCTCAGACTCAGAGTCCCCTGAGGGCAATCCTCACCAGGACTATGACTCCTTAAGTACATGGCTGAACTTAGGCGTAAAATTTGGGTGGTGGAGAGCAAAATTGACTCGGTGTCAAGAGGAGACGGAGCACCCTCACCCCCAAACCTTAGTGACCATATAGCGAGCCTTAGGATGACCCTTTTTGAATTGCAGTGGGAGTTAGAGTTTATGGAGGGACACTTTCCACCCGATCCTCCCAACCCATCCTCGCTTGAAGACGGTCATGGGGCTGCTACCGCCTCTCCTCAGCCCCTAGTCTCAGTTTTTCCTAGCTCAGCGCTTCCGCCATCGCTCCCTCGATGGAAAACTCTTGCTAGGAAGAAAAAACGGAGGGTCAAGTGTTTTGTCTCTTCCTCACATTTTTCTTTTGATTTTGCAGATATGCCGAAGGCACGCCGACAGGTATCTATCCAGGAACAGGACGACACCCCTTTACTGGCGTCCGAGCTGGTGTCGCATGTGTCCGCGAACAAATTGAAGGAAATTGTGAAGCACTATCGTGTTCCCCCGAAATACGCCTTATATGCTCCTCAGGAGGCATGCCGGGCCGACCGCCCTAGGAATGGTCTTGTGGCTTTGAGCGAACACATTTTGAAGGCGGGTGGCACCATTCCCTTGCACCCGTTTTTCGTAGCGGTTCTTAACGATTTCGACCTAGCGCCTCTTCAGCTGTCACCCAACAGTTGGTTGACCCTAAGTTGCCTTTTTGTTTGGTTCAAGGAATGGGCGAAACGCGCCCCAACGGCGCAAGAGGTGCATTTCTTGTACAACCTCATGGGATCCCCTAAGTCCAAGGGCTTTTAATATCTGCAGAAGGCCAATAACGAGCTCCCCTTGATAGAGGGCTCAGTGTCCAATACAGGGTCTTGGAAGCAAGACTTTTTCTTCGTAGAGGGCCCTCTCTCTGTCCGTGAACAGTTTCGTACCACCCCCAGTAAGAACCCTAGTCCTTCTTTTCTTCTTATTAGAACTTACTGTTTTGTACTCACGCTTGTACTAACACTTGCGTGGATCATGCAGAGCAATTTGCTGTTCCTTCGATCATTGGGTTGGAGGCGGAGGCCGTGAATGACCTCATTAATACTGACTCCGCCATGAAGAAGGCGGCATTCTTATTTAGCATGGCAAATCTCAACCGCCACCAGCTGTCCCCGGTCTCTGACCCCAAGCTCCTGTGGTCGATTCCTGGGTCTAAGAAGTCAATGGCTACGCAGGTTGAGCCTTTCCCAGACAATGGTGAGGCTGAGGAGGAGCCATAGGAAGCCCCCCTTGAATGTGGGGGATCTCACCAGCGACCCCTGTCCCTCGGGGGATGCCCCCCTTATGACTCCTACGACCAGGACATGGCCTTCCAACCTCAGGACCAGCATGTCGAACCGGGGTGTTATGCTTCCCCTGGCCCTGAGGGCTGCGACGCCTTCCCTTAGGTTCCTCTCGACACTGGATCACCGGGGGCTGATTACGCCGATCTTGCGGAGCCCCCCTTTAATCTACCAGAGCCTCAGTTTTTCACCTTCACTGCGCCCCCTCCCGCTTCGGCAAGCGGGTTGTCTGTCCTCATCCAACCAGGTGCCCCCAGTACAGATGGGGAGCCTTAGGTGACTCGGATGGCAACATCTTACGGACAGCGATACACTCAACTTGCCTCGAGCCTCCCTGTATCCAACTGGAATGGTCTTGGGAACGTGACTCAGTCGGACCTTGGGGAAACCCTAAGGTGCGCCACGGCCTGGGTGAGTTACTGCACCTTGCGTCGCCATTATTATGTATAGATGTACATGCGTTTTTCTTTTTGTTACTTATTGTTGATGCCGTTAACTTTCTTGTGCAGGCCTATACCGTGGCTTTACGGTTTGCTGACTCGTCCAGCAACCTCTCCGCGTCTACTGCTGAGAGGGACTGCCTTACGGCCCGGGTCCAGGAGCTCGAGAAAGAGCTTAATGAAACTAAGGCTAAGTTGTCAAAGGTCCAGACCAAATTTTCCAACTTAATACTAAAGAGGAAGGAAGTAAAGGCCAAGACCAAGGGGCTACAGGACAAGGTTACCCGCTTGGAGCGTGAACTCCAGGAGGCCAAGGCCATCGCGGCCGCTTCGCAGCAGAGAGTTACCCAGTTGGAGGCCGAAGTCGAGGCCCTCAGGGCCGAACTTCAGTTGTCGCAGGAGAGAAATTCTTCTTTGGAGGCGGAGAAGGCTACCACCGAGCACAGGTCCATAGACCGTGCCCTTTACAACGCGTGGAGGCAGGATCCTAATTTCGATTTCTCTTCTTTTGGTGAGCACGTTGTCGCTCGAGCGGCCATGTGGAGTGCCCACGTTAGGAGGCCCTGAATTAGTTACTTCATAACATTTCTCGGCTAGCCCTCCATGGGTGTATGCTCTCTTCCTTTTTTTTGTACTTCGAGCCTTTGTAATATGACTGTCATTACTATTTTTCTAGCGTAACTCTTGTACTATCTTCGAAACCCTTTTTTTTTCAATGTATAAATACATGTGCTGTTGTTTATTTCTTGTTCTACTTCATTTGAGGCCCTTTTAAGCCTGTATGATGGGGTTTGGTTGGTTCCCCTCTTTTATTTACCAGGCTGGAGGTCCTTTGGAGCCCATGTGAAAGGGTTCACTGGGACCTCTTTTGGTGCCTCTTGATTACTTTTATAAGGATATTTTGACCCCTTGGGTCCTAGCTATCCTTTTATATATTCTTGCGCGCGCTTATTATTTCTTTGCGAGAAGCGTCCTTCTCGTCGTTATTCATAGTACTATTTTTGCAAGGGTCTCTTTTAGGACCCTTTTTGGCTAGACGGCTTGGTGGCCGCACTAGACTTATTATTGTCATTACCATCTTTTTTTGTAAGTCCCTATGGCCTTCCTTGGTGTTCACAAGGGTAGCTAATCCTTGTGATCCCAGGGGATGCCTTGTAAGGACTTCGTTTAAGGCCCTAGTATAGGGGGTCCCTCTGGGATCCCCCATCAAAGGTTCCTTTTTTAGGGTCACTTCCTCCTGATGGAGGGCCCTTTTTAGGATCCTCCTGATAGGGGGTCGTTTTTAGGGTCCTCTTGGTAGAGGGTCCCTTTTAGGGGCCTCCTTTTTAGGAGGGCAAGGGGTCCTCTTGGTAGAGGGTCCCTTTTTGGGGCCTCCTTTTTAAGAGGGCGAGGGGTCCTTTTTAGGATCCTCCGTTAGAGGGCCCTTTTTAGGTTCCCCTTGCTAGCCGCATGTTGTTGCC
The DNA here is from genome assembly GCF_963169125.1 of Humulus lupulus. Lineage (NCBI taxonomy): Eukaryota > Viridiplantae > Streptophyta > Magnoliopsida > Rosales > Cannabaceae > Humulus > Humulus lupulus. Next base: position 84,036,084 of record NC_084798.1, read on the forward strand.
TCCTGTCCTGCCCACCAAGTGTTTGGCGAAATTTATTTCGGCAGACACTTTGGCTGATGCCCACGTAGCGAAGGAAAATAACACATGAAGTTGCAAACAATTTCATTCATAACATGCGGTTTACAACGATACATATGAGATTTTCACAGAAAATAAAATAAAAAGACTCACACCTACTCAGGAGGTTATCTAAGTAACCTCTTTGATTCCTCTCTATCATACTAAGATAGCGTGCAACACTTGTCCTTTTATCACCGGACGTGGGCGCCTTACTGGTAGTACTTCCTAAGGTGCTCCGCATTCCATGCTCGAGGTATGATGGTGTCGTCCATGCGCGCCAGCTTATAAGTGTTCGGGGGTATGCACTGAGCAACCTGGTAAGGCCCTTCCCAGTTCGGCCCCAGCACTCCTGCTCCTGGGTCTCGCATGTTAGGGAGTACCTTCCTCAGCACCAAGTCGCCAACTCTGAAAGTTCTCTCTTGCACCCTTGAATTGTAGTACCTTGCGATGCACTGTTGGTATACTGCCACCCTCATTTGCGCTTTTTCTCTCTTCTCTTCAAGCATATCCAAGCTCTCAGCCAGAGCTACGCAGTTGGCCTCATCTCCATACGCCTGTACCCTGAGGGACTCAACCTGCATCTCAACCAGGAGTACGGCCTCGCATCCATAGGCCAAGGAGAATGGGGACTCCCTGGTAGTCGTGCGTGGGGTGGTTCTGTAAGCCCACAACACATTTGGTAGCTCATCTACCAAGGCTCCCTTCATCTTTTCTAGCTTTGTCTTCAAGTTCTTCTTAAAGACCCTGTTTATGGCCTCCACCTGTCCATTGGCCTGTGGGTGCACGACCGCGGAGAAACTCCTCCTTATGCCCCTTTCCCTACAATATTCCTCGAAAGCTCCTCCCTCGAACTGGGTACCATTGTCAGAAATAATTTTGTAGGGTACTCCATATCTACAAACAATGAATTTGTTGACGAAAGAGGTGATGTGTTTGGCGGTTATCTTCACGAGGGGTTCTGCTTCTACCCACTTAGTGAAGTAGTCCACTGCCACCACCATGTATTTCGCTACACCCCTGCCTGTAGGAAGAGCGCCGATCAAGTTTATCCCCCAGATAGCGAAGGGCCAGGGGTTGGTCATGCTGTTCAGTTCACTTGGGGGTTTCCGAGGGTAGTTGGCGTGCCTCTGGCATTTGTCGCATTTCGTGGCAAAGTCATGCGCATCTCTCTCCATGGATGGCCAGTAATATCCTTGTCTCATGGCCTTCCTAGCTGTGGAGGGTCCGCTCTCGTGGTTGCCACACTCTCCCTCGTGTATCTCATGCAACACTTTCAACACCTCCTCCTCTTCTACACACCGCAGGAGTGGCATTGAGAATCCTCTTTTGTAAAGGACCCCATCTACCAGGGTGTATCTAGCGGCCCTGTACACCAACCTCCGGGACTCGTTTTTGTCTGCAGGCAAGGTTCCTTCCTCCAGGTACCTTTTGATCGGATCAGTCAACGACTCCCTTGGGACACTAATCATATGCACGTCTGCGCCTTCGATGCTGGGTTTGGGTAAGTACTCCACGGGTGTCGACTCAAAGATATCACCATCCTTGGTGGACGCCAACTTCGCGAGTGCATCAGCATGGGTATTCCTTTCTCTGGGGATTTGCTCTATGCTATATGCCACTAACCGTACCAGATATCCCTTCACCCTTTCCAAGTAGGCTGCCATCTTGGGTCCCCTAGCCTGGTATTCCCCCATTACTTGGTACACCACCAACTGAGAGTCGCTGAAGATACGAAAGCGCGTCACTCTCAGCTCCTGGGCCAAACGCAAGCCAGCCAGGAGCGCCTCGTATTCTGCCTCGTTATTGGAGGCCTTAAACCCGAACCGGATCACGCAATACATTTTGTGTCCCTCGGGCACTGTCATCATGATGCCTGCTCCGGATCCTCCTTCATTGGACGCCCCATCAACATGTAAACTCCATTCCTCTAGACCCCCTCGCTCTTCCTCTATAACAGGTTACTCCCCTTCTTCACTTCTTCCTTCATTCGGCCGATGGGTGAATTCTACTATAAAGTCTGCCAACACCTGTCCATTGATGGAAGCTCTTGGGGTATACACAATATCAAATTGACTTAACTCGATCGACCATTTCATCAGCCTCCCTGAGGTCTCAGGTTTATGCAAGACCTGCCTCAAGGGACTATCTGTCAGGACTTCAATCGCGTGCGCATGGAAGTAGGGCCTCAACTTCCTCGAGGCCACCACTAACGCATAGGCCAACTTTTCAATCTCTGGGTAACGATTCTCCGCGTCCACCAGACACTTGCTGATATAGTACACGGGTTGTTGCTGCTTCTTCTCCCCTTTAACCAAGGCTGCGCTTATGGCATGCTCAGACACTGCCAAGTACAGGTATAGCCTCTCGCCCTTCTCAGGTTTCTCCAACAGGGGTGTCTTCCCCAAGTGCTCCTTTAGCTTGACAAATGCCTCTTCATATCTTTCATCCCAAACAAACTTTTTGCTCCCTTTGAGGATGTCAAAGAAGGGGAGGCACTTATCGGTGGACCTCGAAATAAATCTATTAAGGGCAGCCACCCTTCCCGTTAAGCATTGCACTTCCTTCTTGTTCTTTGGCAAGCTCATATCTATTAGGGCCTTTCTCTTATCAGGATTGGCCTCGATGCCTCTAGAATTGACCATGAAGCCCAAGAATTTTCCTGAGGATACACCGAAGGTGCACTTTACGGGATTCAACTTCATTCGGTATTTCCTAAGTGTGTCTAACATCTCACAAGGTCCTTGTTGAGCTCTGTTGCATTCTTGGTCTTCACTAACATATCATCCACATACACCTCCATGTTCCTCCCTATCTGGTTAGCGAACATCTTATTCACCAACCTCTGATAAGTGGCACCCGCGTTCTTCAACCCGAAGGGCATCACCTTGTAACAGTAGAGCCCTTTGTCTGTAATGAATGACGTGTGCTCTTCATCTGCTGGGTTCATTGGGATCTGGTTGTACCCCAAGTAGGCGTCCATGAAACTCAGTAATTCATGTCCTGCCATCGCGTCCACTAGCTGATCTATCCTTGGGAGTGGGAAGCTGTCCTTAGGACAAGCTTTATTCAGGTTCGAGAAATCGACGCAGGTCCTCCATTTCCCATTTGGCTTCGGAACGAGTACTGGGTTCGACACCCACACAGGGTAAAAAGACTCACGGATGAAGCCATTGGGCTTCAACTTGTCAACCTCCTCCTTTAATGCTGCCTACCTTTCTGGGTCTAACGCCCGCCTCTTCTGCTTGACGGGCCTCGCTTCTGAGGAGATATTCAGATGGTGGCACATCACATCGGGGTCTATACCCACCATATCCTCATGACTCCATGCGAACACATCTAGATTATCCTTCAAAAATCTTATCAAATCCTCCTTCACGTCACTTTGCATGCTTCTCCCTATCTTCAATTTTCTCAATGGTTCCTCCGTCACCGTAACCTCCTCTACTTCCTCCACTGGTTGTGCTCTTGACTCATCCACGACCCGAGGGTCCAGCTCCTGCAGACCCCCCGCGGGCATACGTAGCGCCTCATGTATCACCATGGCCATTGGTTCCCGCAGTTTCACAGGCGCACGAAGTGAGGTATTGTAGCACTCCCTTGCCTCTTTCTGTTGTCCCTTCATACTGGCGACCCCTCCTGGGGTTGGGAACTTGACAACCAGGTGATATATCGAAGTTATGGCTTTCAATTCTCTTAGGGATGGTCTCCCCAATACCGCATTGAAAGTTGATGCACAATCTACTATGACAAAGTTAGCCATGACTGTAGTCTGTCGGGGTTGCTCCCCCATGGTGAGTGCCAATTCGATCATTCCTAGGGGTTGCACTGAGTCCCCCGTGAATCTGTATAGGGATAATTGGCAGGGCTTCAGATGACGAATGCCCAGTCCCATCTTTTCCAAGGCAGGGCGATATAGGATGTCCACCGAGCTCCCGTTGTCCACTAGGACTCGATGCACGCGCATATTTGTCAACTGAACTGTCAACACTAGCGGATCATTGTGGGGAAAGTGTACCCCCCGCACATCCTCCTCGGTGAATGTTATCGAATCATTTTCCCCCTTGAAACTTTTCGGGGGTCGTTGTTCTAAACTCATGACGCAGGGGGGCGGACTTCGCCGAGCCTCTCTTGCATATCTATCTCGCCCCTTCCATGAGTCCCCCCAAATTCTAGACCTTCGAAAATGGTTCGGACCTCCCCCTGTATTTCTGGGGCTCGCCCTTGCGCCTGGGGTGCCGCAGGCTCGTCCTCTGGCTTTGGCCTTTCTCTCCTGACATAATGGCCCAGGTGTCCCCGGCAGATGAGCTCCTCAATTTCTTCCTTCAAATGGATACACTCCGCCATGGTGTGACCGATGTCCTTGTGGTACTGGCAGTATCTACTGGGGTCCCTTTTGGACAGATCCTTCCTCATTGGTGGGGGCTTTTTGAAGGGAACTCGATCTTCGTTGGTGAGGTAAATATGTTCCCTGGTATCTGTGAGGTTCGTATAGTAAGTATAAGCCGCTTGCCTATGATCATTCCCTCGTTTGGTTTTCCTCTACTGGTCATCTCTTGACCCATCGTACGCCCTTTTCTTCTTTGTAACATTCGACCCGTCGTTAGCTAGGGGCTTCGCGTGAGGCTCCTCCTTTCCTGCCTTTAAGTTTGCGTGGCCATCCTCCACACGGATGTACTTCTGCGCTCTCTCGTAGAAGTCATCTAAGTCGGTGACTTCCCTCTTCAACATGTTGTCCCACAACTTGCTTCCTGGGAGTACTCCGGCTGTAATGGCCATTTTTAACTCTCGGCGAGTTAGGCTCCCCACTTTCGTGGCCTCCATATTGAACCGGTGAATGTAGCTCTTCAGGCTCTCATTCTCCCCTTGCTTCACGTTGGCCAGGCTAGTACTTGACATCGTGTAGTCCCGCACGACATGGTGCTGTTGGAGGAATTCGTCATAAAACTGCTGCCAGGACCTGATGGACCCCAGCCTTAATCTTTTGAACCATTTGTAGGCGGGTTCTTTGAAAGTGACAGCGAAGCAATGGCACCTGGCACCGCTTCCAATCCCTCTCAGTTTCATCAGATCGTTAAACGCATCCAGGTGGTACTTTGGATCCGTGTTTCCTTCGTAGGGGGTCATATTGGGCTCCTTGAAGTTTGCAGGGAGCCGGATGGCCTAAATCTCCCTCACAAAGGACGACTCATGGTCGAATTCTTCCTCAAAGGCCTGGCCGCCTGATGCGGTGACGATCTTGCTTCGCAGGCTCCTCATTTCCGTGTCCAGGTCCTGCCTCCTCTTGTTTAGAGAGTCCCTCAAAGCGGACGGGCTAAGATCCGCCTTTCCCTTGCCTTCCCGAGGTGCTATAGGGGGTGTGGTCCCTTTGCCCGCCCTCTTTTTATTAAGCTCCTCCCGTAAATCTGAAGGTGCTCTTTTAGAGGTGACCTCGTCCTCGTTGCGAGGAGCAGCATTGGTCCTTGGTGCTGGTTTCTGGGCCTGCTTAGGTGGTTCAGGGTGCTCGCGTGGCTTCGCTCGGGGGGTGTTACTAGTGGAGTGTCGGATTCTCCCATCATCTACTGGTACAGTGGTCTCCACCCCCTCCTGGCCTTTCTCCTTCCTCTTAGGCAAGGTCACGCTCGATTTACCCTGCAACAGGCCATTCAGGACCTCTTGCATATTCTCCAAGGTGGTCTCCAACCTTTGGTTTTTACGGTGGAGCTCACGTATTTCCTCTTCATAGAACCGAGATTTCGAACTCGAGCTCACGGAATGGACCCAGGGATGCTTATCATGCCTACGGGTAGAGGGGCCTGGGTCTTGCCGGCCGGAGTTCGGTACCTGCGGTGGTTTTGGGAGAGGGAGCTCATTAGCATCTCCCGGTGGTGCTCTCGGAGGACTTTCTCCAGGTGGAGCGGACGGTGACTAGGCCACTCTATCACCTCCGTGAACCTCAGGGTCCTTCGGGCGCTCCACGTCTCTGGGTGGAGGAGCGTCCTTCATGGAGGCCTTCAGCTGGACTCCGTTCACGTGAACCTCTACCTCTCGTGGCTCCTTGAGTCGCTTTGAACGTCTTGGCATTTCTTCTTGCCAGAAACAATGGTGGAACAGTAGCTTGAAACTAACGTTCCCACAGACGGTGAGAACTCGTCAACTAAGTTGAGTTGGAAAAAATTATCAAGTTAAGATAGTCAATAAAAAAGCTGTAGAAATCTCAGTAATAATTCAAGAACAATGACAGAATAACAATGGATAAATCTATCTTTCATTCACTCTCAAGCCTTTGCTATAGTAAATTTTCCAACCCCCCTTCAGGTGGGGTTAGAGTTCATTTTATAGTAGGCTCTAATGGCCCTGGGTACATGGTGGTCCAGGAGACCAAGTGGTACATAAGTACTATGTCAGGAGAGTGGCTTCAGAGGTTGTGGTCGTACATCCAGTATAGGGGCAGGTGTCAGGAGGATGCCTCCACTACTTGTCCGTACCCATGTCTGATGAGTGGTGGCAGACATAGTGGCGCAGGTGGTAGTGGTGTCGACTCTGACTCCTGGCTGTAGACGTACGGGCCGTAACTCTTATTCCAGCACTCCCACTCTCCTGCTGGTACGGGTGTCCGTACTCGACATACGGGGTCTTAAGGACCGTACCCGGTATGAGACCGTACAATTACGTTCCATTCGACTCATACCCGGGCCACTAAGCATTGGGGTCCCAAGGTATAGGGAACGGGACATTTGGCGCGTGTAAAGGTGGCGGCGTGCGGCGAGGCCCTCGGATCCTTGACACGAGATACCTGAAGCACCTCGAGGTCACCTGCATGCATAAGTGATAGGCATGGGGCCTTGACGGATGGGTGCGAGGTGAGATGACCCCCTCGCGAGCCTTTAGGTGGCGAGGCTCCTTTGACGTGTGGCCCCACTCGCGTGGCCACTTGGCATCAGGGCGTAGCGAGACGGGCGTGCCGTGCGCCTAGGGCGTGCCCGGGTGAGGCCACCCATGCGTGGCCAGGCGAGGCCATCAGCGCGCGCCAAGGGGGCGTCCGAGCGAGGCCGCCTGGGTGTGACCATCCGCGCGCGCGTGTCCGAGCGAGGCCGCCTGGGCGAGGCCATCTGCGCGCGCCAAGGGGTGTCTGAGCGAGGCCGCCTGGGCGTGGCCATCCGCGCGCGCGTGTTCGAGCGAGGCCGCCTGGGCGTGGCCAGGCGAGGCCATCTGCGCGCACCAAGGGGGTGTCCGAACAAGGTCGCCTGGGTGTGGCCATCCGCGCACGCGTGTCCGAGCGAGGCCGCCTGGGCGTGGCTAGGCGAGGCCATCTGCGGGCGCCAAGGGGTGTTCGAGCGAGGCCACCTGGGCGATGCGGCTGGGACCTCGTGCATCTCGAGTCAATGCGAGGCTGATGCCCAAGGTCGATGGCCCAAATGTCCTGCGGCTCAGGCACACATTTTGGCCTTCTTGGGACCTTAGCATGCGCCTGGGATCTTTTATGGGCGCAGAATATTGAGCGTCCACAATTACCATAATAATAATAAAAACCAGTTATCTTTTATAACAATAATAATGATAAAAGACAAAGTCTAACATTCCATTTTAAAATGTTTTATCAATTAATTAAAAATAAAAATAAAAACCAATATCTAATTACATCAAAAGTGTCACTCAGATAGAGCAGTCCAAGCCCTGTGCGTGTGGCATATCCCTAAAAATGGGATTTGATTTTTCATGTGTTTTTTTTATTTTAATTAATTAATAATTATAAATTCAAATAATGTATCATCTTTTTAAGGAAAAGATAACAACTTAAATTTCAAAATTCAAAATTCAAAATTTGAATTTCCATTATGTTCTTCTTATTAATTAAATAAATATAATAATCAAAAATAATTTTGACTATCCATATTTATCTATTCACACTTAAATGAAATAATTGATTAAAATCACTTTCTTCTATTTCTACACAATTTCGAAAATTGCACAAATGCAATAATAAATTGTGCAACTTCAATTATCACATAATTTCACATTTATCATGAAGAATAAATATTATCTCAAGTATCTCATTCATAGTTTAACCCTTGTATCAACTCTTACCTTGATTAGTATTGATAGAGCCGCCCTGGGGACCTATGGACCAATAATTCCAAGCTCCAATAAATAAAGATTATTAACCAAAACTCTTTGGTCCAATAATCATATTTATTAATCTCATGATTATTCCACTATAAATATGAGACTGAACTCTTGAGAATTAAAGACATATATTTAATGACTACGTTATTGTAACCATAAAGTGTTCATTGATATAATCATTACATACAAATTAATCCTCTATTGATGAATCATAATTAAGTGAGAATAAAATTACTGATTTACCCTCTTAATTATATCTTGATTCTTAATGTACCATTGACTTTACTAATGAAGGTTAATTCATAATCTGATTATGAATTTTACGTGAATAACCTTTTCAGTTCCAAAAGCCAACCGTATAGGGAATCATCATTCAATCTATAAGAAGGTATAGATTCCATGTCTGTTAAGCTATGTCCCCAAAACAATAGTTCTTAGCCTGATCATTCTGCCAAACCGTAACACATGAATCAAATGACATATATAGGAGTTCATAGCAACTTCAGTATTAAGATTAGTTTGTATATGATCATCAGTTGATGTGCTTTATAATACTACGAAACGGTATTTAAACAAGTATTATTAAATCACATCTGGTCCAGTTCTACATACTCTCACCATGCAATGTACCTCCACTAAAGTGTCTTACTACACTAGTAACCCAGATTTAGGTCACATGTATTCATAATACTAGTGGACTGTACTAGCAATAATTAATCTAAAAATTCCATAACTTTATCTTACTGCGAACTATTTAAGTTCATTATCTTAATCTCGATCCTCTCATTCCAATATGAGATTGATAATACATAGATGAACTTGAGAATTTTATGATATTTACTTAATATTATTAGCAATAATATAGTACATAAGCTACTATACAAAAATTCAATTCATTCATTTATTTCATTAAAACCATTGAAAATGTGGCATTTCGCTATTCCCAACAATCTCCCACTTTTTCTAAAGAAAATGAGGCATTTCGCTTAACCACATGCTTCTTACATGACCCTGAAAAGATTTAATAGATAAAGTCTTTGTGAACGGATTTGCAAGATTATCTTCAAAGGCAATCTTCAAGACAACAACATCTCGTCGGTTGACTATCTCTCGGATCAAGTGATATTTCCTCTCGATGTGCTTTCCCCTCGTGTAACTTCTTAGTTCCTTTGAATCAGCTACTGCCGCACTATTAGCACAGTACATAACAAGTGGCTAATCCATGCCTGGAACAACTTCCAGATCAATATAGAACTTCTTGAGCCACACAACCTCTTTAGCTGCTTCACAAGCTGCTATGTATTTGGCTTCCATGGTGAAGTCTGCAATACTGGATTGTTTAATACTTCTCCAAACTACAACACCTCCTCCAAGTGTGAAAATTGATCCATATGTCGACTTTCAACTATCTTTGTCTGATTGAAAATCAGAATCAGTATATCCAGTGGGGTTTAGGTCTCCACCTGAAGACACAAGCATGTAATCTCCAGTATGTCCAGGATACTTGAGAATATTCTTTACTATTGTCCAATGACTCAATCCAGGTTTGGATTGATAACGGCTGACTATCCCTACTGCATAACAGATGTTAGATCTAGTGCATAACACTGCATACATTAGACTACCTACTGCAGAGGCATAGGGATACCGTCTCATGTCCTCCTCTTCCTGAGGTGTTTGTGGACATTGTTCTTTAGACAATTTAACTCCCAGTCGGATAGGTATAGTGCCATTCTTTGAGTTTTGAATGCCAACGTGTTCTAACACTTTATCAATATAAGTTGCTTAAGATAGTGCCAAAATTTTGTTCTTTCAATCTTTACATATCTAAATTCCCAAATCCTTCTTTTGGAATTGCTCAGCTAACCAGTTCTTTACTTTTGATAATGTTTCTATGTCATTCTCAATGAGTAGAATATCATCAACGTAAAGAATGAGGAATACCACAATCTTATCTTTGATCTGTTTGTAAACACAAGGTTCATCAATGTTTTGTTCAAAACCAAATGTTTTGATTGTTTCATCAAATCTAAGATTCCAATATCTCAAAGCTTGTTTAAGTCCATAAATAGACTTAAGAAGTTTGCAAACTTTTGCTTTTGACCTTTAACTTCGAACCCTTCTGGTTGAGACATGTAGATCAAGATAGCCATTAAGAAAAGTTATTTTAACGTCCATTTACCAAATCTCATAATCCATGCAAGCAGCTATGGATAAGAGTATGCAGATAGATTTGAGCATGGCTACAGGTGAAAAAGTTTCTTCATAATCAACTCCTTCTTTCTGTGTGTAGCCCTTTGCTACTAGCCTTGCTTTGAAAGTCTCTACTTGCCCATATACTCCTCTCTTCTTCTTGAATATCAATTTGCAACCAATAGGTTTAACATTCTCAGGTGGATCTTCAAGAGTCCAGACAGAATTGGAATACATTGATTCTGTTTCAAGGTCCATGGCGTTTAGCCATTTTTCTTTGTAAGAATCTTCCATTGCATCTCTATAAGTCAATGGATCATTTTTGTTTGTGTCAAACACAAGCATCTGAACTTCATGTTCATAATGTATTGGTTGTTTACCAACCCTCCCACTACGATGAAGCTCTCTATTGTTCTGACTAGAACTAGAAATATCCTCTAGTCGTTTTTCTCTTGTCATCGTTGGTGATTGGTCTTGTTTACATGAGATCATTTCCTCAAGTACGACTTTACTTCGAGGTTTGTGGTTATTTATATAGTCATGCTCTAGAAAAGTAGCATTTGTTGATACAAAAGTTTTGTTATCTTTAGGACTAAAAAATATACCACCTTTTGTTTCTTTGGAATATCCTACAAACATGCACACTACAGTGTGTGATTCCCACTTCCCAGTCTTTCCTTTAAGCATGTGTGCAGGACAACCCCATATACGGAAATGGTGTAAACTAGGTTTAGTGCCATTCCATAATTCCAATGGTTTTTTCTGAATAAACTTGGATGGAACAACATTGAGTATGTATAGAGCATATTTTATTGCATAACCCCAAAATGTCAAAGGCAATGACGAGAAACTAATCATCGATCTAACCATATCCAATAAGGTTTTGTTCTGCCTTTCTGAAACACCATTTTGTTGTGGCATTCCAGATGCAGTGATTTGGGATTGAATTCCATGCTCACGCAAATGGTCCTCAAATTCATAATCTAAGTACTCTCCACCTCGATCTGATCGAAGTACTTTTAGTGATTTACCGAATTATTTTTCAGCTTCTGCTCGGAAGTCCCTAAACTTATCATAGGTTTCAGATTTCCTTTGCATTAAGTATATGTAACCATATTTTGAATAATCGTCAATGAAAGTGACAAAATATTCATAACCTCCTCTATCTTGGACATTTAGTGGACCACAAACGTCCGTATGTGCAAGTTGAAGTGGTTCTGTGGCTCTTGAACCTTTAGCAGAGAAAGGTCTCTTGGTCATTTTGCCTTCTAGGCAGGATTCACAGACTGGGAGAGAACCAATAGATAGTTCTCTTAAAGGACCATCCTTTGTTAGTCTGTTTATTCTGTCTAGACCAATATGTCCAAATCTCAAATGTCATGGATATGTTTCACTATTGGAATCTATCTTTTTTTTAATAGATCTGGGTTTCGCAATTTTAAATAATTAAGAATTATAAAAATGCTCGACATTGGACTCTAACTTGTAAAGTCCACCTTCATACTTTGCAGAACATATGTCAAAACCATATTTCGAAATAACAATCGAATTATTATTAAAAGAAATATTAAAACCTTGTTCATACAATTTTGATAAGGAAATTAAATTTCTAGTAAATCCAAGAATAAAATAAACATTGTCCAACACAATAAATTTATTATTATCAAAAGCTAGGCGAGCTTTTCCAACTTCAGCTGTCGAGATCTCCTGTCCACTTCCAACTTCCTCGAAGTACTAAGACTCTACGAAGAAAAATAAACATAATTAGTGGCTCTAGAATCAACTATCCAAGATGAAAATACACCTTCCACTAAACAATATTCTAAAACAAGCAAACCAAATTTACCCTTCTTTTTGTCTTTCAATTCAGTCAGTTACTTAGGACAATTCCTTTTCCAATTACCTTCAACTCCACAATGAAAGCATGATCCTTTTGGTGCCTTCTTTTTGGAGTTCTTTGCAGAATTATTCTTCTTGGAAGACTTGTTGGTCTTCTCTGGTTGTTTGTCCTTTTTCTTGTCCTTTCCTTGGCCACCCTTCATTTTCTTCTAATTACCATTTGAAGAGGAAGGCTTGGAATTAGCAACATTTTCCTCCTCAACTTTAGTGGAACTTTTGTTTAGAGATTCAAAAGTTTGCAACTCATTCACCACTTGGGTCATATTGTACTCCAACTTATTTATAACATAGTTGGTAGTGAATACCGCAAAAGATGGTATGCGAGATTCAAGTATCACACTTACTTGAGTTCTCTCATCAATGGTCGCACAATGGATTTCTACATAGTGCAATATGTTGATCATGTATAAGACATGTTCTTTGATAGAAATATTTTTCTTCATTTTCATATTCATGAAGCTTCTAGTAGCATCATGTCTGCACTTATCAGATTGTTGGCCAAACATGCCTTGTAAAGATTCTCAAATCTCATAGGTTGTTTCAACAGTTTCAAACTTCTTTCTGAGCACATCGCTCATACTATGTAAAGTCCCAGAATTTTACTTAGCTAGTTAGATAGTAGTAGTAGTAATAGTAGTAATAGCTAGTAGTAGTTATAGTATGATAGTTACTGTGGATTTTAGTTCAAGCCGAGACTTAGTTGAACACTCGTAGCAACACTTACATATTTTATAAGTTTAGCCTATAGTTTAAAAATATTAATTATAAAATAAGGTTTGATTAATATAGCTGGTTATAAAGATGTCATTTATTATACTATAAGGTTTAGATAGAATTAATAAGATCATGACACTTGTCGTGTGCATGTTTATTTAAGGATTTAATTATAGTTTAAATAAAAGAAAGTTCCAAAAAGCTCTAGAATCTTCCAAGTCCATTAAGAGCATGACATTTGTCACAATCTTGTTTATTTGAGGATTTAAGCATTTTAAGTGGATAATTCAAAAATAGAAGTTTCCAGAAGCTCTAGACTCTTCCAGAACTTGCTGGAATCTCGTATTACTCAGTCAAACCTGATTAATCAATTCAAATTATGTTGAAAAAGTGCAATTACATGTTTAATATATTCATGTATGCCGATATATCCCAGCATAGGAGTCGATGTATCGCCACACAGGGAATATGAAAAACACGTCAACTTCGCACAAACGAAACGATGAGCACTCGGGACATGGGGCCAGGTGATATATCAGCCCTAGGGCCATAATTTCAAACATTGTTAAAACCGAGCTTGATTCATTCCCTAACCTCTTGACTAGCCTCTGAATTTTTTGACCGAGTCTTCAGGACCTGTTGAACGAATATTCAAATATTTTTCAATTAATACTCATTATTTTTATTCAAGCTAAAAGGAGATAGTTCACTCCTTGAACTCTATAAATAGGACCTAGTACCCAGCCATTTTTCTCATTCTTCAAGCTGTGTTCAGAGCCTTCAAGCTACTAGGGTTGCTATAGAGTGATAAACAATTGGGTTGGGATAAAAGCTTTATCATCTTAAGCTTTATAAACACCTGGGAAGTGAGATTTATAGTGTGTTTTCAATATCAAGGTGTAGTTCGGTGCTAGTATATTCAAAGGTATTCCTAATCTTAAGTTCATTTCTGTATGGTTCCTTAGTTTCCTTTAGTTTTCTTTACTCAAATCCTAACTCGTTGTTTCCATTCTTGGTTAGGTATTTAAGTTCTTTGAACTTAAGGTTTCTTTTCAGCAAGCTTCTTCTTGGTGATTTAGTTCATTTCTTTATCATCTCTTTCTTTATAAATACTCACATTCTTACTGTTAGTTTTAGGAGTGTTCCAAATCTCATCCTTGTTCTCAAAAATCCCGGTATTGGTAAGGAAAATAAGATAGATTTTGTATGCTTTTATGTTTTGATATATATGTTTATGTTATATGTATGATATGTTTTTAGTTGTTTTAGTATATGAATTGTTTAGATAACAATCACATAATTTGTTTAGATAACAAACATATAACTTGTTTAGATAACAAGTCCCAATAATATATTCCTTGAGCATATGATTGTTTAGAAAACGAGCCCCATAAATTTATATGACTTGTTTAGATAACTAAGCCTCGTAAATTTATTGGCATATGATTGCTTAGCTAGCAAGCCCCAAGAAGTATGATGGCCATTATAGTGCATGTTTTATAGTCATATGTTTTGTAGTCTTATGCTTATGTTTTATGATATATGTGCTTGTAGATTTTCCTTGCTGGGCATTAGGCTCATTCCTTTATTTTTATGTATGCAGGAAAATAGTTATGGCGGCAGAAGGATTCTTGGCAGCTTGGTTTGTGTATTAAGGATGAAGGGATTCGATGGACTGTGTGAACGATTCGAGAATGACATTATTTTTAGTGCATGTTTTATAGTCATATGTTTTGTAGTCTTATGCTTATGTTTTATGATATATGTGCTTGTAGATTTTCCTTGTTGGGCATTAGGCTCATTCCTTTATTTTTATGTATGCAGGAAAATAGTTATGGCGGCAGAAGGATTCTTGGCAGCTTGGTTTGTGTATTAAGGATGAAGGGATTTGATGGACTGTGTGAACGATTCGAGGATGACATTATTTTTAGTCTCTTTAAATTTTTTTTTTATGTATTTTCCGCACTTAGCTTTGTAAACAATTTCCTTTAGTTTAAAGTTATGTTTTATTTTAAAACAATGGGATCCCATACCCCACATTTATGTATTTCAATATTTACTTTGGAATTTTTAATAAAGTTGTGAATATTTCTTATGTATGTTTTCTAAAAAATAGTAGCTAAGTCTAGTAGTTTTAATGGACCAAGGTCTTAGAATTAGTTGGGTCATTACATACTAGCAAGCATATAACATCTAGCCTTATTGTAAGATAAGATCCAATTGTCATACGTCTCTCTAGTAGTTTTGGCAGCAGTGAGAGCAGGAACTTCAGGACATTCCTCATTAAGGACAAACATGTGGTTTTCACATATAAAAACATTGTTCATGTTTAATTTCCATTTCATGTAGTTATCACTAGTCAATTTCTCATTAGCAAGTAAAGCAGTTACAGGGTTTGGATTGGACATATTGCTAACAATTTAATAAATAAAATATAATGAATTAATGCATATAATAAATATCAGTTTATATTTGGAATATTAAATATGATGCATGAATGCAACACATAAAATAACACACAAAAAATAGTTACTTGTCCACGATTGATTAATTTGAAAATTAATGGACTGCCTTAGGGTAGGTCAGACTAATCACAAATTAATCTTGAGACAAGATCTCAACTCCATAAGTGAAAACTTACAAACTCATTTTTCTCTTTTGACTTATGAATTACTGTTAGTTTGGTCAAGAAGCACTGGTCGCGCTCGAAAGCCTAGATACACCTTCGGGTCAAGAGTGTGCCTTAGGGTCAATCAAACTTGAAATACATCACTAATCTTATTCTCTTATGAGAAGCCAACCATGAGATAAAATAAACATATTCGGAAACCTTTCCTTAGGGAGGCCACAAACGGAGGCGACCCAAGGCCCTTCCCGTGTCTCTCGGTGTTCAACCAATAATGGAGTCCATGGGACTTATTATCATATTCCCTCTCCCACTCACTATTTTAAAATTGTGTTTTTCTCAAAATCAATAATCTTTAATTTGGTTGTAAAACTAATTAAATTAATTTTACCAAATTATATTCTAATAAATACTAATCCAATTATGCAAAATAAATAATCGTGCCCTAGATTTTATTTTTCCTTTTTAAATAGAATACCATTTTATTTAATAAAACAATTTTATTAGATAAGAAAATAAACAACTTTAAATTATTTTTACCATCTTAACTAGCTAAGACTAAATTAATTATATGAGTTATCAAATAAAAATATATAATCAATCATATGCATGTTTCTAAAAAAATGCATGCTTAATATGTACTATGTGGGTAATATGTATGGCATGTTACTATGCATGATAAAGTATTAAACAATTTAATCATGTTCAAGCAAATAAATAAATAAATGTGGGTTGGGTGTTTTGGGTATTTCTAGAAAATTACAACACTTGCAAAAAATACACAAAAATAATTAAACTAACTAACTCCTAATAAAGAGCAACTCCTTTGAGTTTGGACCTTCTCTTTTAGTCTTTGGATCATTACCATTTTAATTAACCATTATAAATTAAATAACATTTTAATTATTTTAAAAAAATTTAAAATAATTAAATTTTGGGTTTTAATACCCATCAAGTTATTGAGGCCCAATTGGAATTCGGACTCACCACAGTCAGCTCAAATTATCATTAAAACACTTTTAATTATATTTGGCTCAAACAGGCCCAAATGGATAATTACACATCCATTAGGGTTTGCATGACACAAACCCTAATGGGTGTGTCAATGGTTGGGCGGCGGCTGGCAGGGGCGCGGCACCGTGGGGTGCACAGGCGCACTGGATGTGGGGTCGAGGTTGTGCAAAGGCACGCTGGGCGTGGGGCGCGCTGGAGGCTCGGGATAGGCGCGAGTGGAGGCACACGGGATGCTGGGCGCGCAGGGGTGTTGGGTCGCAGGTGCGCAGGATGCAGGGGTAGCAGCTCGGGGCCTCGGGGTTTGTGCTCGGGGCTCAAGCCATTACAAAAATTTTTCTCAAATTTTAAAAAAATTAAAAAAACTCCTATGCCCCCAAAATGGCTTACAATTTGTGTATATCTAGAAAAAATTAAGAACTTTTTCTAACCCAAAAACACCATGAAAACCAACCCTTAAGAACATAAACGATTCATACATAAACATCCATCCATTCATATATTACACATGATATAAAAAATACATATGATACCCACACAATAATTAACAGAAGCAGGGATTAAAGATGGCTCTAGTACCAATTGTTAGGTACAGTTCCTAATGCGCAGCGAAAATTGCGGTAATGGTATACAATAAAAAATTTCATATAAACAACTTTATATGAGGATCCTTTAATATGCAATATGTTAATCAATTTATATAATATGTATATGAAAATATAATATGAAACGATTTACCTCTTGTAGCCTATCAAGAATCCTTGAATCTTTTCGTATATATTTTGATCTTCCTATCCTTGCTAGAGTACTCACACCTAGATCTTCCAAGACGTTCTCTTCACCTCAAGATGTAGGTGGGGACATAGAGAACAATGATCAATTTTTTGAATCAAAAGTATTCTCAACTCATGAGGCTTTTGATTATAGGCTACAGAGGAAGTTTTTTGTTTTGTGAAAAAGATGATAGTTTTTCTTCTCTGTAAAAACTTGTTGTTTCTATTTTCTATCATATAGATTATATAGACATTATTACCATAATAATAATAATAAAAATCTATCATCTTTTATTATAATAATAATGATAAAAGACAAAGTCTAACATTCCATTTAAAAACCCCTTGTTAAATGTTTTATTAATTAATTAAAAATAAAAATAAAAACCAATATCTGATTAAATCAAAAGTGCCACACGCATAGAGCAGTCCAAGCCCTATGCGTGTGGCATATCCCTGAAATTGGGATTGAGTTTTCATGTGTTTTTTTAATTTTAATTAATTAATAATTAGAAATTCAAATAAGGTATCATCTTTTTAAGGAAAAGATAACAACTTATATTTCAAAATTCAAAATTCAAAATTTGAATTTCCATTATCATTGTATTATTAATTAAATAAATATAATAATCAAAAACAATTTTGACTATCCATATTTATCTATTCACAGTTAAATAAAATAATTGATTAAAATTAATTTCTACACAATTTCAAAAATTGCACAAATGCAATAATAACTTGTGCAACTTCAATTATCACATAATTGCACATTTATCCCGAAGAATAAATATTCTCTCAAATAGCTCATTCATAGTTTAACTCTTGTATCAACTCTTACCTTGATTAGTGTTGATAGAGCCACCCTGGGGACCTATGGACCAATGATTCAAAGCTCCAATATAAAAAATATTATTAACAAAAAAATCTTTGATTCAATAATCATATTTATTAATCTCATGATTATTCCACTATAAATATGAGACCGAACTCTTGAGAATTAAAGACACATTTACTGAGTACTTTATTGTAACCATTGTTGACGCGGTTTTTTGCCAACGAGATATTAAAATATAAAATGGGTAGATTAGCGCTTAATATTAAACCGTAAGGAAATAACCAGAACTCACTCAAAAACACAGAACTTTTATGTGGTTCAGTGGTTAAAATCCACTAGTCCACGAGTCAATATTATAAATGTTTCTCTCTCTATTTTGGCAGAGTTTCAGTAATATAGAATAATTGTCCCTTTTCCTGTCCAATATTTCCAGTATTTATAGGGGAATTCCATGGACAGGTTTGGGTAACTGTGTCCACAAATCGCGCAATTATACATATGATATATAATTAATACAAATTATTCCCTTTTATATTGGGATATGATTTGATAACATGATAAATATGTTCCTACTATCTCGCGTAATAAATGACATAAATACAATACAACCTGGTCATTAATGAGCGTATAAAGAATCCCCGACTCTTGAGATCCTTCAGCATGCGTTATATCTAGGTCCTCACGAGCTGAATATCTCATACGAGCTTAAGCTCGACAGCTATCTGACTCCAAGCTCGTGCTTGATAGCTATCTTACTCTTAGCTCGTAATTAATTCTGGACGCCTGACATTAGGTCTGACCATTATGAATCTCAAGCTGCTCACATGGTTAATAATCAGATATTCTACTTGGTTATCTTTCCACGTATTTACCTGCCAGCTGTACCCTAGCTGAGTGAGTGAACTCATGTTAAAATTAGGGTACAACATTTGCCCCCCAAGCTCCTGCTCATGTTTGATGTCGTCACTTTCTAATATACATAGTAGGGGCTTTTAGACTTCTGTCACATAAAATCGTGCCTGCCTATTACTCAAGTAATGGACACGTGGCTTTCTGCAATTGGCGTCCGTTCGGGTTTCGAGGACTGAAATAACTGTGCTATCAAATTTTTTCCACCATCTGGTCTATTTAATCTTGGCCCTTGGATCTCAAGCTAACCCAATTGAATGGCCTAGATTAATGTCTGTAGTTTACATATAAATAGGGTGATTAGTCCTCTAACTTCATCACCTTTGTATTCCAAAAATCTCCCTTTTCAAACTCTCAAGCTTCCTTTCTTCTTCTCCAGAATCCCCAGAACTTTTCATCGTATCCCAGACCTTTAGAAGCTTTCCAGGAGCTTCCCGTGGTCATATCTACACCCTCTCTGAATCGAACATTTTTCCTATAAGTATTTTATCCCCTGGTTTGGAAAGTTTTTCTTTTTACTCTTCATTATCAAATGAGATTTTTTTTTTAACAATGTTCATTGTTCGGTATCGTTAGGCTATTTCTAAGTGCTAATAAGAAACAGTTTTTGATTTGGGTTCCATGAGTGAGCCCAAACGTATTTTAGGCTATTTATAAAACTGGGCAAATTTCTGGGTTAATCTGGGGTAGCCCTAATGGAAAATCGGTTCAAAGGATACCTGTTTTGGGTATAGAAACCGAAGGGTTTTTAGGTTTAATACCAGGTAGCTTAGGGGTTACAATTTGTTATGCGGTTTTGCACTAAACCTCTTTCCAAAGGAAAGTACTGGGTCCAACATTTCTGACACGCGGATTCCGAAGTATCTGTGGATTTTAAGAAACCCAGGCACATAGCCTAGGATATCGTGTGGCATCACGCGATGAGGCTAGGACAAACTTTAGCTCGTATAAACTTTCAAATGTTGAAAGTAGTCCTCTTCATCCTCCATACCTCCACGACCATAGTTATAGAGCATCTTAGGCCGCCTACTAACTTGGCCGCTTTATCGTCAGGCGATCTAAATTATGGCACCTCCAAAGAAGACCACTGCGAGCTCATCTACCCAGCATAAGGAGAAAGGCAAATAGGTCACCTCTGAGTCTCCTATCCCACATTTTGGTCCTCTGGTCGAGAGGGAGGTCGCCGTCGACCCCAATGCTTTCTTCGAGGCTGAACATATAGTCTCAAAGATTATGACTTAAGGGAGAGTAAATAAAATTCTACTGAGTCATAATATCGAACTAGGGGCTAACGGTCTCCTCGCCCGACCTACCTTTGAAAGAGAGCGGAGCTGTGCCCCATTCCAAGACGATTATGGGGCTTGGAATGATGAGCACCTGAAGGCTGGTGCTTTCCTTCCATTGGATCAATAATTTGTAGATTTTTTAAACTACATCAAGTTTTCTCCCTTCCAGCTTCCCCCAAATTCTTATAGACTTCTGGTAGGACTAAAATATATGTTCCTGAGGCATGAGTGGAAGGTCCCCACTCCCACAAACATTTTATATTTCTTCTGTCTCAAAGTAAGCCCTGACCAGAAGGGACGAGGTGATGGATTCGGTTGTCGAACTCTGCTTCCGTCATCGAGCTCTCCAGCCATCCAAATGACTATAAAGATTCATTCTTTATGTCGAATGGATTCAGAAATTGCGAACATCGCTACTTCAACCGACCTCGTAAATCTTCTATCTTTGTACACTCAGCACGTGAATTTTTATCCATTTCATTGTAAATAAATTTTATATATATATTCTATTTAAGTTTGTTCCTTTTGCAGCTATATTCACGAGGAAGAAACAATCTAAGACCCTCGGGGGTCAGTACGAGACTTTGTCCCGTCTCTCGCCTGGGGAAAAAGATTATCGCTAGGTCATGAATGATGCCACCATGTTGGCATGCAAGTTGATCGACGAGGGTCAGACACTAGCTCTGAGGACCCGAGCTCCACTCCCAGTTATCCTTGAGCTCCCCTCCTCTGAAGAGGCCTTTCCAACCACTAAGGACACTGACAAGGAAGAGACCATGGTGCCCCTCATGCAAAAAAGACGAGCTCCTGAAGCCAATCAGGGGCCCGATCCTAACTGAGCTACATCTGGGGCAGCAGCCGGTCCCTCTGGCCAAGGTAACCCATACCTCTTTAGAAAGTTAGATCGTGTTGCTGCCAGCTTTAGGTTAATACGTTTTAATCATATCCAGCTCGTTAGCCGCCATCCCACCGATCAAGATCTAAACGTAACCCTCCTCCAATGCATGGATCATTTGGTAGTGCGCAATGACCACAACTATCCCAGAGGCGCCGTTGTAGTTGATAACACGCTAAACTTTAGATCTTCTATCTTCAAATAATACAGGACTAACTGTAGGACTTGGCCTTCTCTACTCTAAGGTGCATTTTCTCCTGGATTCAGGCAATATGTAGATGAATCTAGCCCCGACGAGGGACCTGAAACCCCTAAGATCCAAGAGGTTATAGCCTTAGATTCCCCCTCCCCTCCGTTTATCCAAGAGTTGGAGGTCGTGCCTAGCCTGGTCCATACACCCGAGCTGATCATAATAGATTCCTCCCCTAGCCCGAAGGGTAGGATCCTTGTTTTTTATATATATATACCTTTGAAACATTACTCCTGTGAATTAACTCCTCTTTGTTCTTTTCAGGTGAAGAGATGGAATCGATAGGAGCTCCTGATTTAAGGAGTGCCTTTCAGGCTAAAAGGCCTGGAACCGGTCCCGCCGTGAAAAGGCCCAAGGTGGCGAAGAAGGCCACCCCTAAAATGGGGGATACTACAAAATCCCCCTCTAAGGGTAAAGATGTGAGCTCTGCTCAAGAGCCAACTCCGGTGACAACTATCACCGTTCGACAATTTCCTCCTCCCCCTCTTCGACATATGCCTCATTCACACCCCCAAGTAATTCAAACTGAGGACCCTGTCATCCGGATACCAGTTGAGCCACACGATATGGACAAGATCCATGAGGCCTTTCAGGGTATCGTGTATGAGACAGCGAGTCACATGGTGGGCCATGCATATAATGGTAGTGCTAGGGATCTAAGGGCCATAGAGGAGCGTAGGCCGGAGGATGTCCTCGAGCCTGCTATGGGGATGAACCTCACCGTGAGTCCTTTTCCTACCTCTGATTCTGTTTTCTTTACTATGTGTTCTTCCTCTTTTTTTTTATTGACTTGCTTCATTATTCTGCAGTCCGTCCTAGCACAATACCGAAGCATAGCTCGTGCTAAGGCCAGAAATGAAGAGCTCTGAGCCGAGCTTGCCACTGCCAAAGTCGCCCTGAATGCTGCTCAGGAGAGTGAGCATGTCACCAAAGACGCCCTGGCAGTTTCTCAGGAGAGTGACCATGCTGCTAAGGCTACTCTTATCTCTTCTCAAGAAGGCAAGCAATCCACAAAGACTGCATTGTCCGCCTCTCAGGCTTAAGTCGCAGAGGCGAACCGTCGTGCTGAATAGCTTCAGGCCTAAAATGACGAACTCAAAGCGAAGCTAATCAAGGTCAAAGTTAAAGCCAAGGAGGAAGCGGCATTGTCATCGTCAACAATGGAGGAGATGCTTTACCATTCCTGGGCTTTCAATTAGGACGGGAACTTCTCCTTCATGGAGCCCGGGCTATGGGATCCGTATCTTGCTAAATTCAAGATTCAGCTTTCAAAAGAACCTTCAAAAACTGGTGAGGCTTCAGGAGCAGCTAAGGGAGACGGTGAAGAGGTTACTCCAGCGGGGCGAGCTGACGGAGCCCAATGACCTTACTTAAGATTTTCTTTTGTAATCATTATCATTTTCTAACAATCCCTTGGGATTAAAACAATTGCCTTCGGGCTTAGCTCGAGGATTTTTCTCTTCTATGTGATGAGATTTTTTCTTATTTGAATATACATCTAACTTGTGATCTATTTGTCTTTCCTATATTATTTTCTCATGTTTATGAATCCTTAGACTTTTACACATTCGAAATCTTAAGGATCAACTTTAGATCGAGGCAGATTATATCAATCTTCGTTGTATCCAAGATTTTCCTCGGTTATTTGCATCATAATTGTTAAGAATCAGGTCTTGGACCTCGTTATATCCAGGATTTTTAATAAGCTTAATAGCATTATACTTGTTGAGAATCAGGCCCCAAACTTGGTTATATCCAGGGTTTTTTATGATTTAAACTTAGTTTCCGCTAGGTTTATTGAAAACTCAAGCTTTAAAAAGCCGTTGAATTATCAATTTTTCCCAGATTCTAAGTTTTTAATCTTATCCGAGTAGGCTTAATTTTTTCAAAAAACTCACCGTCCTCGGTTATGTGCCCCCCAAGTAACCAAGAAGTATAAAATTTCCTGGTTGCTTTTATAATTATGAGAAAACAAGCTTGTAATAATAAACTAAGAAGTGGTTATTTAATAATTCATCTGTTATTTAATTGAAACGGCTTTTATAAACAAGCCTTACATTGATGGTAGTACTATTGATAATACTTTTTCAAGTAAAGAGCATTCCAGGTCCGTGGGACTACTTCCCCATTCAATCAAGCTAGCTTAAAAGTTCCCTCGCATAAGACTCGCATAAGACCTCTACGATCTGGTATGGTCCTTCCCAGATTGGGCCCAACACACCATCTTAGGGTCTTTATTCGCCAAAAATACCCTTCGGAGAACCAGGTCACCTAGTCCAAGTTTACGCCCCTTGACTTTTGAATTGAAATAGCGAGTGATCTTTTGTTGATAATGGGCAAGCTGTGATTGTGATTCCTCTCGTTTTTCTTTGATCAGATCAAGAGATACGTTAAGTATCCCATTATTATGTTCTTGATCGAACGTCCTTTGCGTGTGAGTAGTTACCATTGCTTCAATTGGAAGCATGGCCTCGATTCCAAAAGTTAGGGAAAAAGGAGCATGCCCCGTGGAGGTCCTATAAGAAGTTTGGTAGGCCCAATGTACTTGTGGGAGCTGTTCAAGCCCTAATCCTTTGGCTTCATGTAACCTCTTCTTCATGCTCACCTTAAGGGTCTTATTTACAGCCTCGACCTGCCCGTTGGCTTGTGGGTATGCTACTGACGAGAAACTCTTTGTTATGTCGTATCTTTCACAAAAGTTTGTGAAGTTATCACTATCGAACTTCGTCCCATTGTCTGGCATGATCTTCTTAGGGAGTTCAGATCGATAGATGATACTCTTCATCACAAAATCCAGGACTCTCTTTGAGGTGATGGTTGCCAGAGGTTCTACTTCTACCCATTTCGTGAAGTAATCGATCGCCATCACCGCATGTTGAACTCCTCCTTTTCCCATAGGTAGGGAACCTATCAAGTCAATTCCCTATTCTGAAATGGCCATGGGGAGGAAATCATTATTAACTCGACTAGAGCAGCTCGGGCAACTACGGCGAAACGCTGGCATTTTTCACACTTCTGGTCATACAAGATCGAATCTTTTGTTAAAGTGAGCCAAAAATGGCCCTATCTCAGTACCTTCAGCGCCAGGTTTTTCCCCCAGCATGATCTCCACAAAAACCTTCGTGTATTTCTTGAAAAATGGTTTTGGCTTCCTCAAGATGACCACGCCGATATAAGGTTCCATCGACTATTACGTATCGTGGAGCTTGATAGAGTATTTTTCTCGCATCTTTTCTGTCCTCGGGTAACTTTCCAGTTGCGAGATATTCCATTATAGGAGTCATCAAGGTCGGTCTTATGTCAATCATTCTGACCTTCATTGCTTCTCCCGTTACACTTGGGCTCTCCAAGAACTCCACTGGTACTACATTTAATGTTTCAGCCTCTTTTCGGGTAGCAATTTGTGCCAAAGCGTCAGCGTTAGAATTTTGCTCGCAGGGTATCTGTTCAACAGAGGTGTACACAAATTCAGACAGTTCCCCCTTTACCTTAGCTAGGTAGGCCGACATCTTGATGCCTCAAGCTTGATACACCCCCAGTACCTGATTTACCATGAGTTGGAAATTACTGTAGCATTGGATGGCTTTCTCCTTCAGCTCTCATGCCACCCTCAGCCCTACCAGTAAAGCCTTATATTCTGCTTTGTTGTTGGATGCCTCAAAGCCAAATCTTAGAGCTGTATGGAATTGATGTCCCCCTGACGATATAAAGATTATCCCAGGTCCTAATCCGTTCTCGTTCGACGATCCATCAACGAAGATTTTCCATAATTCCTGCGTCGGCTCCCTCATGAGCTCGTCTTGAAAATCAATGCATTCAGCCATAAAATCAGCAAGGACCTAACTCTTGATTGAAGTCTGTGGCATGTACAATATCTCGAACTGGCTAAGTTTGATGGCCCATTTTAAAAGACGTCCCGACATTTCAGGTTTTTGCAAAACCTACCTTAAGGGTTGGTCGGTTAAGACGTTGATAGAATGGGACTGGAAGTATGGCTAGAGCTTTCTGGAAGCCAATATTAGATAGAATGCCAGCTTCTCTATCAGTGGGTATCGTTACTCAGCTCCGAGAAGCCTCTTGCTTACATAATACACTGGTTTCTAAGCACGGTCTCCTTCTCGAACTAACACGGCACTGATTGCATTGTCTGTCACAGCCAGATAAAGGAACAGAGACTTTCCAAGTATTGGTTTAGATAATACCAGGGCTCAGCCAGATACGATTTTAGGTCTTGGAATGCTTGTTCACACTCCTTGGTCCACTCAAATTTCTTGTTTCATCTAAGCTAGTTGTAGAATAGCAGACACTTGACAGTGGATTTCTAAATGAAGCGATTCAAAGCCACCACTCTTCTAGTTAGGCTTTGAACTTCTTTTCGTGATCTGGGTGAAGGCATTTCTAATAACAATATGATTTTTTCAGGATTCTCCTCAATTCCCCTCGTGTTGACTATGAACCCCAGAAACTTTCCAGATGCCACCCCGAAAGTGCATTTTTGGGGATTCAGCTTCATGTCATATCTCCTTAATATTCCAAAACATTCTTCCAAATCGGATAAATGGTTATTAGCAGTCTTCAATTTGACAAGCATTTCATCGACATACACATCCATATTTCTCTTGATCTGGTTAGCGAACATTTTGTTGACCGAGTGTTGGTATGTAGCCCCGACATTCTTCCATCTGAATGGCATAACTTTGTAACAATATACCTTATGCTCAGTCATGAAACTAGTATGCTCCTGGTACGGAGGGTTCATTGCGATCTAGTTATATCCAGAGTATGCATCCCTGAAAGACATGAGCTCGTGACCTGTCGTGGCATCTACCAACTGGTCAATCCTAGGCAGTGGGAAACAGTCCTTGGGACAAGGTTTTTTTAGGTTGGAGAAGTCGATAAAGGTTCTCCACTTCCCGTTCGGCTTCAGAACCAGCATGGGATTGGCCACCCAGATCATGTATTTTGCCTCCCAGATAAACACGCATTTTAGTAACCGAGCTACTTCTTCCTCAAGGGCTTCAGCTCAGACCGTTCCCAAAAGTCTCCGTTTTAGGGATTTTTTGGGCACATTCTTGTCCAAATTTAAAGTGTGCATTATTATATTAGGACTGATTCCCACCATATCCTACTGGGACCAAGCGAAGACATCCAGGTTTTCTGTAAAAAAAATCGACCAGCTCCGTCTTTCTCTTGTCAACAAGATTCTTTCCAATTTTTACAACTCTTGAAGCTTCTTTGGGATCAATGTTTACTTCCTCGAGCTCTTTTATGGCTTTCAACTCTAATCTGTCTTCGCCTACCCACAGGTCAATGTTGTCACGTTAGGCGACCTCACTATCCTCTTCATGTTGAGGTTCTTCCGTCCCACGAGTAACTTCTACTTCCTAGGACTCCTTACCTCTGTCATTTATGACCATCGCTTGCTGCCTAGGTTGTGATTTTTCCTTCATATAAATGCTATAGCATTCCCTGGCAGCAAGTTGATCACCTATAACTGTGCATATCCCCATAGCTGAGAGGAATTTCATTGTCAGGTAGCGGATAGAAGTTATGGCTTCAAATGTTATCAGCACAGGTCGGCCCAAAATCGCATTGTATGCGGTCGGACAATTGATTACCACGATCTCGAATACTTTGGAAACAGTTCGTGACTCTTCTCCCAATGTCACCACCAGTCTGATTGTCTTGATGGCCACTGACCCTTCACCTGAAAACTCATACAAGGTCATCGAGGTCGCCTTCAAATCGATGACGGATAACCCCATTTTTTCCAGGGTGGACCTGAAAAGTAGATTTACAGAGCTTCCGTTGTCTACTATTGTTCTTCGGACCCTTCGGTTGGTGAGCTGAATGGTTACTACCAGTAGATCATTATGTGGGAATTGGACGTGGCTAGCATCCTCTTCCGTGAAAAATATTGGTTGCTTTTTCAATCACTGGTATTTCGATAATCGTTGCTCTGGAACAAACTCCACCCCGTTATGAGCCTTCAACTCGTTAATGTACCTCTTTTGGGCCCCACTACTCGTGCCCGCCAAATGAGGTCCTCCCACAATAGTGGTTACATCTCCCCCCACTATCGGAGGAGGTTCATCCTGATTTTCCTAAGCTCTGGATTGGCCTATCGGAGCTTCAGGGACTGATTGAGGGTTCTGCCCGACGGGCTGATTAGGTACCACCCGAGACAACGGTCCGGCTCTGATGAGAGTTTTAATTTCATCCTTCAGCTGCCAACAGTCATCAGTGTTATGACCGATGTCATTGTGGAATCGCCAAAATTTTGAGGGGTCTCCCTTCGCCCTCTGGTTCCTCAACGGTTCTGCCTTCTTCCATTGAAGGTGATTAGAATTTGCCAGAAAAATGTGCTCTCGGTTGTCCGTTAGGTCGGTATAAGTAGCGTAGACATGTTTGAACTTCTCCATGGACTTGTTTATCTTCGACCCGCTTTGGTCGCCCTCACCACTCCCCTTCCTTTTGTTATTCCCCCCTTGGTTATTCTGGACAATGGTTTAAGTCGTAGTTGCAAAAAAAACATATGTTGCCGCTCCAACGGGTTGGACAGGGGTCTAGCTGGTTTCTATGATAGAAGCTCGCACCTCATCCAGGTTTATCCATTCTTGAGCTCGAGCCAAGAATTCGTCTACACTCTTAACTCCTTTTCTTTGGAGTTCCTGCCATAGGTCGCCCTCGACAAGGACTGCCATCCTCGTCGCCATGAGCTTAGAGTGGTCATCAGCATCCCTAGCTCATGCAGCAACGTTGGAAAATTTTCTTAGATATGCCTTAAGCATCTCTCCAGGTTTCTAATTCACGTTGGCCAAAGAATCAGCCTCAACTCGAGCTGCCTGAGAAGCTTGAAATGCTTTTTTGAAATTGGAACAAAATTTCTTCCACAAGCTTATGGAATGCCTCTTGTACTGTTTAAACCACTATTTGGCAGGCCCGACCAGAGTTGCAGGGAACAGGATACACCTTAGATCAAGCCCGACATTGTGGGCCATCATCATGGTGTTAAACATTTCGAGGTGATCGGCTGAATCTCCATCTCCATCAAACTTTGACATGTATGGCATCCTAAAACCTACAGGATATGTTTTCGCCATAATGTTTGGAGAAAAAGACTCGAGCTCCTCGTCTGAGTCGCAATCTTCCTTTTCCTTCCCAGACAAGAGTCTCTTCATTTGTTCTTCCATTATAGCTAGTCTCTTAAGGGTTTGGTCCCTAGTCCCTAGGTCATCTGGGGGCTGTTCAACAGCTCCCATCCTGTCATACGCGTTTGATGGGTTATTGTCCCTCCAAGCTTGAGCTTGGTTAGGCGGGGCATTCCCATTGTCGCGTACTATGGACGGACCTCCCCCGTGTTGAGTATAGATAATATCATCATCCTGAGCTAGATACCTTCTCTGGGAGTTCAGATGATCGCAAAAGTCGAGATGTGGATTATATCGAGGACTCTACGCGAAACTTAAATGATGTCTTAGGTCACTCTCAGACCTGCCACAATGATGGCCTTCTTTCCAATTACTTTCATTTGTAAAGCTTACAGCTCGCAGTTGAGAACGAGGGCATAGATTCTCAACACGCGTTCGTGGGGCAGAATTATTGAAGGATGGGGGAGGATTTCTCCTGTTGTCCCCATAAGTTAGAACATCTTGTTTAGTACGAGGTGGTGTCGGATGTCTTATAGGTGATGGAGGATGCCTTATTGGTGAGGCTATCCTCGTTCCATCCAGACGGATTAAATTGGCCTTCTACTCCATCGTCCCTAGGTCTCTGTGCCTGGTGCTCCGATCGTGGCACAGAGGGATTTGTTGGAGCGTTGTGCCTTCGTGTGCTTGTCCCAGCCCCTCCTCGTGGATTTTCATGGGAATTTCTAGGGATCTGTAAAGAAGGCACCAAACTTGGGGTCGCAGTCCACACCGATCGACTGGCATGCTAATGACCCCTGTGATGGTCAGTGGGCTGAACATTTTGGTGGTGTTGCCCTGAAGGCACAGAACTTGGAGTGTCGGTTCTGACAGATTGACTCGGTTTAGACCGATTATTCCTGTGGGACTTATGAGACCCACTTTGCCTCTATCTTACATTAATGTCAGTTGCAAGAGAGGGTAACCGAGTCAAAACCTCCTCAATCTGCCTGTTTGCTCTAGTGAGATGGCACCTCAACTGCATGTTTTCCATCTCGACGGCAGTTAGATAGCCTGGGTTAGGGTTCGGCGATAATGACACTGAAATCCTAGTATCGCCCTAACCAGCCGGTTGTTTTCCCGGACGTTGCTAAACATCCAGACCCCTTTCATTGGGAACAGCAGTATGATGGGCCTCCTGCCCATCAGGCTTTTCAGCCTCATTATCGTGCATCAAACGAGTGACCACCATGATGAAAATTGACTGGAACTTGTGAATCACCAAAATTGACCGGTTGTTTTCCCGGACGTTGCTGAATATCCAAACCCTTTTCATTGGGAACAGCGGTATGATGGGCCTCCTGCCCATCAGGCTTTTCAGCCTCATTATTGTGCTCATTAATAAAAGAACCAAAATTTTCACGCGGTTTTTCGCCAACGAGATATTAAAAAAAAGGGTAGATTAGTGCTTAATATTAAACCGTAAGGAAATAACCAAAACTCAGTAAAAAAACACAGAACTTTTACGTGGATCAGTGGTTAAAATCCGCCTATTCCACGAGTCAATATTATTACTGTTTCTCTCTCTATTTGGCAAAGTTTCGGTAATACAGAATAATGGTCCCCTTTCATGTCCAATATTCTCAGTATTTATAGAGGAATTCCATGGACAAGTTTAGGTAACCGTGTCCACAAACCGCGCAATTATACATATGATATATAATTAATACAGATTATTCCTTTTTACATTGGGATATGATTTGATAACATAATAAATACGTTCTTGCTATCTCAGGTAATAAATGACATAAATACGATACAACCTGGTCATTAATGCGTATAAAGAATCCCCGACTCTTGAGATCCTTCTGGTTGCGCTATATCTAGGCCCTCACGATCTGAATATCTCATACGAGCTTAAGCTTTGGTAATACAGAATAATGGTCCCCTTTCATGTCCAATATTCCCAGTATTTATAGGGGAATTCCATGGACAAGTTTGTGTAACCGTGTCCACAAACCGCACAATTATACATATGATATATAATTAATACAGATTATTCCCTTTTACATTGGGATATGATTTGATAACATAATAAATACGTTCTTGCTATCTCGGGTAATAAATGACATAAATACAATACAACCTGGTCATTAATGAGCGTATAAAGAATCCCCGACTCTTGAGATCCTTCTGGTTGCGCTATATCTAGGTCCTCACGAGCTGAATATCTCATACGAGCTTAAGCTTTGGTAATACAGAATAATGGTCCCCTTTCATGTCCAATATTCCCAGTATTTATAGGGGAATTCCATGGACAAGTTTGGGTAACCGTGTCCACAAACCGCACAATTATACATATGATATATAATTAATACAGATTATTCCCTTTTACATTGGGATATGATTTGATAACATAATAAATACGTTCTTGCTATCCCGGGTAATAAATGACATAAATACGATACAACCTGGTCATTAATGAGCGTATAAAGAATCCCCGACTCTTGAGATCCTTCTGGTTGCGCTTTATCTAGGTCCTCACGAGCTGAATATCTCATACGAGCTTAAGCTTGACAGCTATCTGACTCCGAGTTCATGCTTGATAGCTATCTTACTCTTAGCTCATAATTAATTTTGGACGCCTAACATTAGGTTTGGCCATTATGAATCTCGAGCAGCTCACATGGTTAATAATCAGATATTCTACTTGGTTATCTTTCCACGTATTTACCTGGCAGTTGTACCCTAGCTGAGTGAGTGAACTCGTGTTAAAATTAGGGTACAACAACCATAAAGTGTCCATTGATATTATCATTACATAAAAATTAATCTTCTACTGATGATTCATAATTAAGAGGGAATAAAATTATTGTTTTACCCTTTTAATTATATCTTGATTCCTAATGTACCATTGACTTTACTAGTGAAGCTTAATTCTTAATCTGATTATGAATTTGACGTCAATGACCTTTTCAATTCCAAAAGCCAACCCAATAGGGAATCATCATTCAATCTATAAGAAGGTGTAGATTCCATGTCTGTTAAGCTATGTCCCAACCCATATACATCATTGAGTGACCAAAACAATAGTTCTTAGCCTAATCATTCTGACAAACTGTAACGCATGAATCAAAGGATCAGATGACATATATAGGAGTTCATAGTAACTTCGAGATTAAGATCAGTTTGTATATGATCATCATTTGATGTGTTTTATAATACTACGAAACGATATTTAAACAAGTATTATTAAATCACATCTAGTCCAGTTCTACATACTCTCAGCATGCAAAGTACCTCCACTAAAGTGTCTTACTACACTAGTCACCCGGATCTAGGTCACATGTATTTATAATACTAGTGGACAGTACTAGAAGTAATTAATCTAAAGATTCCATAACTTTATTTTTATGCGAACTATTTAAGTTCATTATCTCAATCTCGATCCTCTCACACCAATATGAGATTGAGACCACATAGATGAACTTGGGAATTTTCTGATATTTACTTGATATTATTAGCAATAATATAGTACAAAAGCTACATATATAAAATAATTCAATTCATTCATTTATTTCATTAAAACCATTGTCTACTACAATTGTTGTAAGGGCACAATTCCCAACAATAACCCCCTGTTGATCTTCGATCATCAATGCAGCTTGCCCAGTCAGTATCCGAATAGGCTTCAATACTAAGATGTAGAGCTGGTTTCAATAGTAGTCCATCATGAATAGTTCCTTTAAGATATTGTAAGAGCCTCTTACATGCTTCCCAATGTATTGATGTAGGAGCATGTATGAATTGACTAAGCTTATTAACAATAAAAGCAAAATTTGGCCGAGTTAATGTAAGATATTGGAGAGCAGCAAGAGTACTCCTGTACAAGGTTTGATCACCAAAAGGCTCACCATGTTGTAAGGAAAGAACATGAGAAGAGCTAGTAGGACTTGAGGCTTGTTTTACACCCCTCCATGTGCAACTTTGACAACAAGTCTGCAATGTACTTACTGTGGGAGGGATACACACCTGTAGAATTTCTTAGGACTTCAACACCTAAGAAATAGTGAAGGGAGCCCAGATCGTTTACTGAAAACACATTATTCAAATCTGATATGAGTTTGGTAATTAGAGTTGAGTTTGGTCCTATGATCAAAATGTCATCAACATACACCAAATTGAGCATAAGTTTTGAGACCGAGCCATGAATAAACAAGGAAGTATCATATTTGGAAGATACAAAACCTTTGTTGAAAAGGATGTCCTTGAGTTTATCATTCCAAGCCATTGGTGCATGTTTAAGACCATACAAAGCCTTGTTTAGTCAACAAACATAAAGAGGCTTGTAGGGGTCAATAAAACCTTGTGGTTGCTCCATAAATATAGTTTCTTGCATCTGCCCTTGAAGAAAAGCATTGCTCACATCTAGTTGAGCAACATGCCAACCAAAGGAAATCGCCAAAGTAAGAATGATTCTGATCGTGTCAGGCTTCACTACAGGGGAAAAGATCTCTGAAAAAGCAATCCCTGGAGTCTGTAAGTAGCCCTTACCTACCAAACAAGAGTTGTATTTTTCAAGAGATCCATCAGCTTTAAGTTTAACTCTAAAGACCCATTTATTTCCAACAAGATTCATAGAGGGGTCATAAGGCACAAGGGTTTAGGTACCATTCTCAATCAGAGAATTGTATTCCTATTGCATAGATTAAAGCCAAGTTGGGTTAGCAAGAGCTTGCTTCACTTTAGTAGGCTCTTTGGAAAGCAAGGTTTTAGGTAAAGGGTATCGTGTTGCTGCATACGCTTGGGTTTGTAAATGCCAGACTTGCTTCTGGTTTGCATTGAATGAGTGTTGGTAGGCTGAGCAACAGCTGGTATATCATCAATAGCAAGAGAAACCAATTGATCCGTGGATGCAACATGTAAAACATCAGAGGAAACAACCTATCGAGGAGTTAATGCAGGGACAGTAGCATCATTAGAGGCGGGAGGAGTTTTTGATACACTAGTATAACCTGTAGGAGTTGGTTTAATAGGAAAAAGAGAAGCACCTACGGCAGGTTGATCAATAGATGGTGCTGAATTGTCAACAACTGATGTAAGTGAGTATGTCACTTTTGTTGAGTAGTGATTGGAAGTGGCAAGCATCAGGACGCATGTTGTTAGTATGAGATAATGGTGAAGTAGCTTGAAAACTTGCATATGGAAAAATATGAGGTACAAAATGAGATACTTGCTACGAAGAGGATTGAGAGATGACAGCAGGAAATTCTATCTCATTGAATTGAACATTGCGTGCTATGTAGAGTCAGCCAGCAGCATTTTGACAAAGATACCCCTTGTGATTGATAGAATAGCCCACAAAGACACATTTCTTTGTCTTGATGTTGATCTTGTTGCCGAGATAAGGTCTGAAATGTGGGAAGCAAGCACAACCAAATGGCTTCAAAAAATTGTAATCAGGAACTTTGGCAAATAAACACTCATATGGTGAAATGTTACCTATAACTGGTGTTGGCATATGATTGATAACAAACACTGAGGTTTGAAAAGCAAGCCACTAGTAGGATAGATCAAGACCGGACTGAGCCAGCAAAGTAAGTTCAGTTTCAGTGATTGCCTGTGTTTTTGTTCTGCTCTACCATTTTGTTCATGGTCATGTGGACAGGGGTGTTGAAAGTGAATACCTTGAGACCCTAAGAACTTAGAGAAAGGTCTGAATTCTCCTCCCCAATTAGACTGAATAGTCTTTAAGGACAGCTCAAATTGATTTTCAACAAGTTTCTTAAACTATAGAAATGTCTCAAGTGCTTGAGATTTAAGAGACAAGGGAAAAACCCATGTATACCTGCTGTAATCATCCAATGGGTGTAGTATCTAGAACTTTCCTTGGATGCAAGATGTGAAGGCCCCCATAAATTTGTATAAATAATCTCAAGAGGTTTAAATACTCAAGAAGATGAGAGAGAATAAGGGAGCTTGTGGCTTTTTTCTTTTTGACATGCCTCACAAAAGGTAAGTCTTTGATGCGTCCTGTGTGTTTGACATGCCTGAGAATCTTGCTTAGTGTACGGGGTGTTGGATGGCCAAGTTTGGAATGCCAAACATTTACATCATTGAAAGTATTTACAGAAAAGCATTGAGGAGAAGCCAAAGAAATACTATTTTTATTTTTGATAGAATTTGTACAAGAATTTTCAACTAACAAAGAGTGTGTTTTACATGAATGAGAATTAAAATCTAAAGATTTATTACAATCAAAATCTGAAGAAATAGTACAATCAGAAACTGAAGTAACTGTGGGATTTTGACAGGTGTGCACACAAGAACATGGAGCAAAAGTAGCAGTAGCAAGATTACCTTGCAGAGGAACCTCAGGGCATGTGTGAGACCTTTGTGAGAGCATGTATAAGCCATCATTAATTCTCCCTTTGAGCAACACTTTCCCTGTATCCTTGTCGTTTACAAAGCAGCAAGTTGAGTGAAACTCAAGAAAAACATTATTATCCTTAGTCAGTTTTGAAACATTTACTAAGTTTTTGGTGATATGAGATAGAATTCGGTTGTAAATAATTAGATGAAGAGGTTTGTGACAGTCTAAATCCTGTGATCCGTAAGGGGAAAGACCGGGTAAAAAGTTGTGCAATCCCACATCCCCTGGGGAAGGTCAAGTGTGATGATTCTAAGATTGTGTAGGTATGGGACTACACAGTTGAAGATGGCTTAAATGGATTGATGGGTACTACCTATGCCAACAAGATGCATCTTCTTTCCAGTAGCCCATCACTTGAGAACTCCAAAGTTAAGCGTGCTTGACCTAGAGTAGTCTCATGATGGGTGATCTCCTGGGAAGTTTTCATAAGAAGCGTGTGAGTGAGGACAAAGCACGCTGGAAAGACTCGTATTGGTTTGTAGGGCTAGTCATCATTCCAGGAAGCAGCCATAGTGACGTGGAGCGTTACAAGGGCAAAGAACTGTTTCCAACATGAGAGATTTGCAACTTCTTACCATTTCCTACTGCAAGAGAATCAGATCCAAGAAAGGGAGTCTTGGATTCAAGGTGCTCCATGCCAAGAGCAACATGAATTGTAGCACCGGTTTCGGTATACCACTCATGATCATCACCAAAATCTGGGATTGTAGTGGATGTGTAAGCTTGAGGACCATGATCTTCATCAATCTCTGTGAGATAGGCACGAGATGGGTTGTCGCCAATCTTGGGAGTAATGAAGGATTTATCAAACCGATAATGACACACAGCTGCAGTATGACCAGCCTTGTGACATACTTGGCATAAGAGCTTAGGAAGATTGTTGCTTTGACCAGAAAATCTTGGTGTTCCTCGACCAAGATTGGGATTGAAATTTCCTCCCTTTCCATAATAGCCATATTGTCTATACCCAGAATTGGATTGACCATAACAATTTGGCCCAGCAGTTAAATTTGCAGACATTTTAGATGAAAATTCACCAAGAGAATAGTGTCTTTCTAGCCTAGTTTCATGGGATAAAAGTAATGATTGTATAGATTCAAAAGAAAGATCATCTACACGGCTAGTAACATGAACAACAACTTGATCAAATTCAGGGCCTAAACCATTCATTAAATGCATAATAATATCATGCTCATCCATTGGATAACCAGCAATAGATAAGGAGTCAGCAAGAATCTTAACTTTATCAAAGTAATCAGAGATGGAAAGATTACCCTTTTGAATCGTTGAAAACTAGGATTTGATTTGAAGAATACTTGCCTTAGATTGACTGGTAAACCTTTGTTCCAATGCTTTCCAAGCTGAATTTGATGTAGTATACTGAGCAAGAAGGCCAAGCACCACTTTAGACATAGAGGAGTGAAGCCAGCTCAAAAGAATTGATCTTTTCGAACCCAAGAAATGTGTTCTTGGTTAACAAAACCATCGACCAACAATCGATGAGGAGCAACGTCGATTAGGAGTATATCGTCGAGTCCATGACCGATGACCATCGAGAGCACCTGAGACTTCCATGCAAGGAAATTCGGGCGATCTAATTTGACAGTAAGAGAGGAATTTAGGGAATTAGTGAAGGGGTTGGTGACTGTGAGAGTAGTAGCAGTGGTGGTAGTAGTGGCGGTAACGGTTTGAGCTGCGGCGGTAGGAGCACTGTTGTTGTTCGCCAATGGCGGAACATCATTTGTTGGAGGAGGATTTTCAATTAAAGGATTCATTATCGACTACCGTCAATGGCGTCTGATACCAAGTTTGAACTTATCTATACAAAGATTCTTATGAGAGCACAAAGAGAAAAATAGAGAATATGTGAATCAGAGCCTTTGCAAAAGTTGCAAGGCTGGGTAAATGAACTTGTATTTATAGAGGAGAATCATACAACAGAGCTGAAATGAAAGCTTAAGAAAAATAACAAACTAATCAGTTGCAACAACCAAGATTAGGACAGTAAACTAACTGATTAGACACTTAAACTAACTAACAAGCGAGCTGTCATTTTCTTTCTTATTAAGTAGTAATTTGATCTAATTTATTCATAAATCGTGCAATACAATTGAAATAATGTAATAATTTCTTTACAATGATAATTGTATTTTAAACAAATGTGTTGTCTCATTTCTTTATGAGGAAAAATCCTCAAGGACAACATGTCAAAATTCCATACACAAATTAATTTCATCACACTATCACGGTGTTTGGTACGAGGTTTGGGTTTGTGGGAGTAGAGTAGTGGGTGTTTAGATTAAGGGAATGTGAAACTCAAGTGTTTAAAGGGATTAAGATTACCCTCAAATCAAGCTAAAAAATAGGATCCACTTGGAAATACCAACCCCAAACCAATAAAAATAAATTTATCAAACATGAGTTAAATTTGACATTCTCATTCCCACCAAACCAAACCCCTATACCAAACACCCCTATGTTTAAACACAATTAGAGTAGTGTAACCATGATTAGCACAACAATTAATATAGAGACTTACTTTATTCCCAAATCAAGGGAATGTGCCTATATACAAATGACATCGCCTTATAGAATTGTCTTTGACAATAACCCCTTTTAAAGATGACTATTTTTTTCTTCTCTAATATATTACTCTTGTTCGTTACACATTTAAGGCGATGCATAGACATGTATAGACAAATCTTAACAAGTATAGACATGTGTATAGCTTCTTTAACTCAACCAAGTGATCTCAAATTATTACACCAATACCAATCATACCCAAATGAGATCAAATCAACAATATTTGAGTTCAAATAACCACACAAGAAAATTTGAGCCACCATTTTCATGTTAATCCACAATTTTTTTTAATTCATGAAGAGAAAAACTATCAAATGATCAGTAAAAGGTGTATAGTGTCATGATATATAGTTGCACATATCATTCCAAAAAAAATACGTATTAGGGCCCAAACATCTTAAAAACGGTACACACAAGTCACTAGAGCATGGATCTTATGAAAACTCAAAAAAGATCTTAGACACGCAAACACAATAATAAAAACTACCAAACAACCAAAACCAGCTCAGAAAGATTTACGTGGTTCAGAAGGATTTCTCCTTCCTACATCCATGGGAAGCAACACTCAAAGCCTTTATTATTCTCTCTGAAATAATCTCTGTGTTTACAAAATACAACCATGCCTTAGTATCTTTACAAGGAGCCTTTATATATAAGCATAGATATTAGGCGGCCAAAGATTTAACAGAGCTTTAAGTAATGGTCTTAACAGACCAAGAATACAAAAAAGAGAGTAACATTATTAGTTGTCACAATCACTACTACAAAATACCCTTTACGGGACACTTTTTTAGGACACGCACATAAATGCAAGTCCTTAAAAATATTTATGAAGTTTTTAGGACACTCATTGAGAGTCCTAAAAAAATACAATTTAGGACTCGCAATGAGTGTCCTAAAAGAAAATGCGAGTCCTAAAAAATCTGGGTTATAAAAATAAGTGTTTTACTTAATATTTTTAAGGACTTGCTTTGGGAGTCCTTAATACTCTTTTAGGAATCGCAATGAGTGTCCTAAAAGAATCTACGAGTCCTAAAAAATCAGGGCTAAAAAAAAGTGTCTTACTTATTAATAAATTTAAGGTCTTTCTTTGGGAGTCCTTAATATTTTTTTAGGACTCGCTTGCGAGTCCTAAAAAAGTATTAAGGACTCATAAAGAAAGCCCTTAAATATTTGATGTAAAACACTTAAAGACAGCCATATACATTTTGAAATATAGGGTTACATACTTAAAAAACTATACAAATTTGGGGATTTTATTACTCAAAACCAACAACCACACGGCTGCTAAATCTGCTGAACGGCTGAACGGACCAAGGCTGCTGAACGGCTGAAGGAGATGAACGGCAGCAGGTGGTGAACGGTGCTCAACGGAAGTGACGGTGGTGAACGGCGCTGGGTTCTCGGTTCCACCATTCTCGGCGGCGCTCGACGGGCTGTGTTCTCTCGGCTCCAGCACTCACGGCGACGCAGGTCTCGACTCCAGCAGTCTCGCCGGCGGTGCAGGGTCTCGGCTCCAGCAGGTTCTCGGCGTGGGTTCCAGGCGGTTGCTCACGGTTCCAGCCGAACCGTGGTTCAGGTATATATATTGTTTTTTTATTATTATTTGTTTGGTTATATAAATATATATATAATAATTTTTTATATATATATATGATATATATATGATAAATATATATATTATAATTTCATATATATATATATGATATATATGATAAATATATATATATCAGATTTATTTATAGGATATATATTATAATTGGTAATATTATAATATCAGATTTTAATATAGGATAATAATATAGGGTAATAATTTCATATTATAATATAGGGTGTTGACTACGTTTTTAGCCAACGACGTGAGAACGTCAAATACGACAAACCTTCAAGAGAATTTAAAAACGACACAGACGGTATAATAAAGAAACTAAAGAACACAAGAGATTTTTATAGTGGTTCAGCCCCGATTGTCGGTAATAGCCTAATCCACTTAGAGTTGTGATTTATAGATCTGTACTCAAGATTAGATGGACTGAGCCAACTGAGTTTCTTCAGTACAGATTGCAAAAATACAAGAGTTCTCTCAAATATCAGCACTTTATCTCTCTAGAATACACAGTCCCAATTTTATCTCTCTAGAAAGAAGAACCCCTCTCTCATCCCATAAGCTCTATTTATAGGCCTGGGATCCTCAACTGATATCCCCTTACGATAGGGATATTTTATTAATCTTATATTTATATTACAAAGAAACATTCAAAATTCGAAATATAACAAACCCCCCATTTGTGGGAAGAATGAGAGATTCCCGCGTATGTTGTTGAAGCTGTCTCTAGGAATCTTAACTTAGTCTCCTCTAGCTAGTTGATCCACCTCCTACTGACCACTCATGCAAGTGTTGATCGGACGTGCATGGTGGTAGGACATGTTTTTGTGGGTTGAACGTGCATGGTGGTAGGACATGCACTTCTCTCCTCTAACATGGCACTCTCCTCTAGCATGCCATGTTCCTCCTTGAACCAATCTCCTTGGCTTCTCCTCGGACCAAGGTGGTCCGAGGCAACCTCCTTGGCACCTTACCTTGGACAAGTTCAAAGCATTCTCCTTTAGCATCTCCCAAGCATGTCCGATCGGACATTGTGTAGGCTCTCCTTGGAAAAATCTAAGTCCCCATTCTTGACTTGCATGGGACTCCTCCTCCTTAGCTACTTACCTTGGACACGTTCGAGCCAACACTTAGGAAATCTTGGGAGGCTTACCTCAAACACACCCTTGGGGTCTCCTAGGACCACATCCTCCTTGGGGTCTCCTAGGACCACCTTCTCCTTGGGGTCTCCTAGGACCACTTTCTCGTTGGGGTCTCCTAAGACCACTCCCCTTAGCTCTCCTAGAATGCATTCTCCTTAGCCTCCTAGGATGCCTTCTCCAATTTTTGGGTATAACATTTGCCCCCCAAGTTTATTATACGATTTCCCTCGTATGATAAACTTTTCTTCTAGCAAAATATTCTTAAGATCATTCAAAAGCTTCTATCCGGTTGATAACTTTCCCGTAAACTCCCATGACAGAACTTGTCTTGAACTTGTCTTGTGACTTCTTCAAACTCTATTTTCTTGATACAATGAAAACATAATCTCCCCTTGTATATGTTGCAAAATCATCATAGTATAGAGACAGGTTGTTGAATATCCTCGATTTGGTTGCGCTAGGATTAGAATTTCGGTGATCGAACTCTCGGGCCACGCTGCTACTTCTTGGCTCAGACACCAACACTCAGATGCACGCGGACCTACCTGAACACTTATCAATGTAATCCGATCGGACCTGAACACTCTTCTTGGCATCTCCAACCATGTCCGATCGGACAATGCATACCCTTGGCCAAAAACTAAGTCCATCTTTTGGCTTGTATGGGACTCCTCCTTGGACTTGCTCCGAGCGAACCACCTAGGAAGTTTACCTCGGACATGCCCGAGCCAAACGTTTGACACACCTGCATGGTCTTCTCCTCTGACTTGTCCGAGCCAACCATTTGGGACACATGCATGGTCCTCCTCGGACATGTCAGATCGGAGCTTTCATGATCTTTCCTCGAACCAAGGTCCAAGCCAATGACTTGGCTTTTCCTTGAACTAGATCCGAGCCAATCTTCTTGGTTTCTCACCTCGGATAGGTCCAAGCCAAGCACTAGGCTCCTCCAATTATGTCCGATCGGACCGCGTTTGACCTCGTCCAAAATCTAAGTCCATGGGACCTCTCCTTGGACTTGGTCCGAGCCAATCTTTTTGGAAGCTCACCAAGCTAAGGTCCGAGCCAAGTAATGTTGATGCATACCTCGGATAGCTTTGAGCCAACTTCCTTGAAGCTCACCTCGGATAGGTCTGAGCCAAGCACTAGGCTCCTTCAATTATGTCCAATCGGACCGTGTATGACCTTGTCCAAAATCTAAGTCCATGGGACCTCTCCTTGGACTTGGTCCGAGCCAATCTTTTTGGAAGTTCACCAAGCTAAGATCCGAGCCCATCCCTTGGCACACATGCATGGGCTTCTCCTCAGACTTGTCCGAGCCAACCATTTTGGAAGCTCAAACTAAGGTCCGATCGGACCCTTTGTGGCCTCTCCTTGGCCAAGGTCTATCTACTTGGACGCAGATGGGCTCCTCGGACCAGACGCATCTCTTCTAACGAATGCCCCCACTCCGCTCGGATGCAGCCTAGCTGCTCGGACACCAACACTTAGACGCACGCGGGCCTACCTGAACACTCATGGCATCCGTTCGGCCATGTCCTATCCGATCGGACATAATGTAGCTTCCAACCACTCAAGCGTGTTTTTCCTCCTCAGACGCAGCACCTTAGGCACCAATATTTCTGGGCCTAGATCCTTGGACGTAGGCGAGATGCTCCTTGGATCAACATGCATCCGATCGGCCATCTCAAGGTATGCTTGGACACCACCTTTTTCAAACACTTTAAGCACCTGTATTGATCATGAGCATGGACAAACAGGCATAAGCCGTGTTGACATGAATGCAATGCATGGAACAGTAGCCAGCCTTCTAAGCATGCACATCCGATCGGACATAGGCAGCATCACCATTTGGACGCTTCTCCTTGGAACTAGACACACCTTTCGAACCAAACATGGTATACTCCATGCTATAATTTTTTTTTTTTAAACATTTCACCTTTAGGCACTCTTAGGACCTTTTAGGAAAAACCATCAAAGCACCTTGTTCGAACCTCCCATAATTATTTTGAGAGATTGATTTCTCTCAATCAATCTTAGTGAAAACTTGACTTTTCCTCCAAAGACAAATTTTCACCATGTAGCATTTATTTTGCATGCATTTGTTTGATTCACTCCAGGGAATGTTGATCGATGATACATGCTTTGTTGACCAGGGAAGTTGTATCTGCTCTCCTGAGCAAGAAAACTTTGCACCTGATCAGCTAAACTTGTACCTGTTGGCATTTATACTTTACTTCTCCTTGCTAACTTAAAACATTCTAAGTCTCCTCTAGACTTAAAAAGTTATAAGTTTTTCGTGAAGAGTAAAGTCACTCTGGTGTATGCCTTATATTTTCGCATGAGTACTTAGTTTTCTAACTTAGAAATTCTAGACATTTCATAAGTCCATGCTAAGTATACTTTCTCACACTCTTATTGCTCTAACATTTTATGAACATGATGTTTATGGTTACACGAATATCTACTCCTAACTTGAAATTTTATTAAAAAATTCCAAGTTACTTAAGCTTTGCCAAGTAAGTTAGCTTAATGGCCTTTTTGGACTTCAAAAATTTACAAGTCAGCCTAAAAACAGATATATTAACTCGTGCTCTTATTGCCTGTGTTAAATTATATACCAGCATACCCCATGTGCCCCCCAGGTGGTTGAGGGTTGAAAGATCCTTAGTCACTTGCTACCTGACTGAATCTGTTCGAGCAGTTAATTACTCGTGAAACACATAGAATATATGGAAAATACTCAAGTAGTTGAACACTGCTTGAACATATCGACCAGTTGAACACTGCCCGATTCTACCAACCAGTTGAACACTGCTCGAATAACTAACACACATGC
This sequence comes from Humulus lupulus, assembly GCF_963169125.1. Classification (NCBI taxonomy): domain Eukaryota; kingdom Viridiplantae; phylum Streptophyta; class Magnoliopsida; order Rosales; family Cannabaceae; genus Humulus; species Humulus lupulus. Next base: position 84,079,368 of record NC_084798.1, read on the forward strand.
ATATTTGTAGCAAGAATCGACCACGCTGCGCGTAGTCTCTTTTATTACTCGTAAATTAAAATGGACAAAACATGTCTAATAACGAGTCTTAAACAACCAAAATTATTCAAAATAAAATGACTGGTTAACAAATAACCAGTTCATACACCAAACTTAAATAACAAGTCTAAAAAACTCGAAATCAAGCTACCACTCTGAAAGCGGTATTTAAAGATAATATCTCCTTCGATGCTCTATGTGCACGCCACTCCAGTGATTCCTGCTCCAAGCACTCCTCCTCAGCATACTCCTCCTCTTGCTTCGTTCCTCTCCTCAGCTAAGGGTGGACCTCCACATATAGTGTCTACGGTGAAGTCCACAGGTCTAGGCTGCCAGGGTGGAGATCTTTGACGCTTGAATCCGGAGTTGCTTCTACCTCCTTCTCCTTGGGGTGTCTATGCTCGGTACTTCTTCAACTTGCCCGACCGGAGAAGAAATTCTTTCTCATCCTTGAGGTGGTTGCATTCATTCATGTCGTGACCATAATCTTCATGGAAGCGACAAAACTTATTCATGTCTCTCTTCCTCATCTCTCTCCTGATGGGTGGAGGCTTCTTGTAAGGAACCTCCTCTTGACTAGCAAGATATATCTCTGCTCTACTGGTTGAGAGAGTAGTGTAGTTGGTAAATTGAGGCTCATACTTGGTTGGCTTCTCACTTGAATCCACATTTGCCTTCTTTTCTTCATGGTGGTCAAACCCATTACTTCCACGTTTCTTTCCATCATCACTAGGAGAGTCAGTTGGTCTGCTTGGGTTGTTTATGCCATTCTCCCCTTTCTCTATCGCATCATCCAAATTCATATATTTTTCCGCCCGGTCAAGAAATTGTTGAAGTGTTGAGATTGGATGGCGATGGATGATGTCCCATAGAGGACTCCGATAAATTATCCCAGCAGATATGGCAACCATCTTCCCCTCGTCTCCTACAGCGGTTGCTCTATTGGCTTCTCTCATGAATCTCTGTATATAGCTCTTTAGAGACTCATCTTTTCCTTGTTTGATATCTGCCAAGTCATTGGCATAAACTGGCGGAGTCCGGGCAGTGCTAAATTGTCTGCAAAACTCCTTCCTGAATGCCTCCCAAGAGGTAATGGAGTTTGGCTTAAACCTCCAATACCATTCCTGGGCAGTGTCTGTCAAGGTGGTGGGGAAGACTCTACACCGATAGTCATCACTCACTCCGAGTAGTTCCATCTGGTCCTCAAACTTCCCAACATGTCTTATTGGGTCTGCCTTTTCGGTATAAATTGGCAGTACCGGTGCTTTGTACTTTGCTGGTGGTTGGGCTGCTCTAATCCGAGCACAAAATGGGCTGCCACTCCGGTAGTCGATCGCATCTATCTCGGAAGGTCTCTTCGACAAACCTTGCACTGCAGCTGCTAGCATGTCAAGCTGGGCATGGATGGCTGGTGCAACTGATGAGGTCCCAAGGTCTTGACCGCCTGGTCAGGCATTAACATCTGGCGCGCCACCGTCAAGTATTTCTACTAGACTGGTAGGACGGTCCAGATTTCGCCCTTCGACCGGGACGGTCCTCCTCTTGTTGGTGATAACGTCCCTTAGATCCTTCTGAGAAGCATGCTCTCCTACCCGATCAAACACCGTATTTTTCGACTTCCCAGCGGGCTTACTACGCGGGACTTCCTCTCTCTTGCTACGCCGCTGGTCGGGGTGCAATGGAGGCTTCTTGGCACGCTCTGGGCAGTGTTCTCCTCTTTGTGGGTTGTGGCCCTCCTTTTCCTTCGACTGATCAGTGGGATGACTATCAACCTCATCACGATCATGCCCATCTTTGAACTGTGAGGTCCTCTTCTCTCTAGGAGCTTTATTTTGCTCCTGCCCAGGTGGAGTCTTTTTACTGCCCGATCGGTGACTTCTGGAGGGGGCTCTAGAGTGCTCCCCTTGGGTTGAGGTAGTGTGTGATCGGACTCCATCTCCCTCACCAGGTGGGTTATTACCATCCCTCCTTGGTCTATCATTGTTCTTACCACCAGCTTCTGTGGTCCTTGCTTCTGGGGTGGTTGCCCCTCGTGCTGCAGCTTGGGCATTGGCCTGGGCCAACTTAGTAGCTGCCTCCAAAGCAAGCGCTGCTTCACGATGTTTCCGGTTGACCTCCTCCTGTTGCTGTCTGAGCTCCTCACTCCTGGCCTCCATATCGCGTCCTTGCTGCTCTAATGCAGCACTCTGCCTGGCCATCTCTTCAGCAAACTCCTCTTGTCTGGCGTGGAATCGTGCCATCTCCTCCTGGAAGGACCCCATAGCTTCTTGGAGCTCTTCAACTCCTGGAGTCACGTCCTCAACCATGACCCTAGGCTCATTCTCATGATATTGTGGGCTAGGACCTTCAGATCTAGCAGGCTCTTTAGAGGAGCTTGTCCTCTTGGAAGCAGCAGTGGTGTTCTTAGGCGCCATCTTGCTTTAGGGACCGTCTGTTCTCTCTTCAGGCTCTCAATGAAAGCACCAAAATGTTGACTGCGTTTTTAGCCAACGACGTGAGAACGTCAAATATGACAAACCTTCAAGAGAATTTAAAAACGACACAGACGGTATAATAAAGAAACTAAAGAACACAAGAGATTTTTATAGTGGTTCAGCCCCGATTGTCGGTAATAGCCTAATCCACTTAGAGTTGTGATTTATAGATCTGTACTCAAGATCAGATGGACTGAGCCAACTGAGTTTCTTCAGTACAGATTGCAAAAATACAAGAGTTCTCTCAAATATCAGCACTTTATCTCTCTAGAATACACAGTCCCAATTTTATCTCTCTAGAAAGAAGAAGCCGAAGAAGAACCCCTCTCTCATCCCATAAGCTCTCTATTTATAGGCCTGGGATCCTCAACTGATATCCCCTTACGATAGGGATATTTTATTATTCATCTTATATTTATATTACAAAGAAACATTCAAAATTCGAAATATAACAAACCCCCCATTTGTGGGAAGAATGAGAGATTCCCGCGTATGTTGTTGAAGCTGTCTCTGGGAATCTTGACTTAGTCTCCTCTAGCTAGTTGATCCACCTCCTACTGACCACTCATGCAAGTGTTGGTCGGACGTGCATGGTGGTAGGACATGTTTTTGTGGGTTGAACGTGCATGGTGGTAGGACATGCACTTCTCTCCTCTAACATGGCACTCTCCTCTAGCATGCCATGTTCCTCCTTGAACCAATCTCCTTGGCTTCTCCTCGGACCAAGGTGGTCCGAGGCAACCTCCTTGGCACCTTACCTTGGACAAGTTCAAAGCATTCTCCTTTAGCATCTCCCAAGCATGTCCGATCGGACATTGTGTAGGCTCTCCTTGGCAAAATCTAAGTCCCCATTCTTGACTTGCATGGGACTCCTCCTCCTTAGCTACTTACCTTGGACACGTTCGAGCCAACACTTAGGAAATCTTGGGAGGCTTACCTCAAACACACCCTTGGGGTCTCCTAGGACCACATCCTCCTTGGGGTCTCCTAGGACCACCTTCTCCTTGGGGTCTCCTAGGACCACTTTCTCGTTGGGGTCTCCTAAGACCACTCCCCTTAGCTCTCCTAGAATGCATTCTCCTTAGCCTCCTAGGATGCCTTCTCCAATTTTTGGGTATAACATAGGGTAATAATATAATTTCAAGTTTTAATATACAAAAAATTAAAATAATATAGGTAACTAGAATGTTTATAACAATAAAAATAGTAAACCCAATGGTTATACAAATAAATAATATAGGGAACTAGAATGTTTAAAACACTAAAAATAATATAGGCTAATAATTTTCTATTTATAATATAGGGTAATAATATAATTTCAAGTTTTGATATACAAATAAATAATATAGGCTAATATTGATACTATTTGTTATTTTACAATTTTGAATGATAATTGTATTACTTTAGTGGAGTTTGAATATCTTAGATATTCATCCGTAGTGAAGTAGGTTCTGGGAATTCTGTGTGCTGCGGTGATAACGGAAGATTGAGAACTTGCATGTCTTAGTGAAGTAGGTTTTGATAATTTTGTGTGTTGCGGTGATATATGGATGAAAACCTGTGTGCTGTTTGATTTGTTTGACATGTTGGTGTTGATTGTGAGAGATGGCTAGGCTAGTAAATTAGGGGATATGCTGCCCGATTTTCTATAGATTTTTTTCTACTTAGTTGTGTGGAAATATGAAAATGATAACTGCCACAATGATAAATTTGTTATCCGAATATTTAACATTTGACCGTCTAATTAATAATTAAGTTGACTTTCAATTTTTCTACTAATCACAAAATTTGCTTAATCCAAGCCTCAAAAGAGTCGATTTAGAGTAACTATGTATGACATGTTATTTGTGCTTTCGAGATTGTAAGTGCAGGATAGGTCTTTCTAGAATTTAAATCAAAATCCTCATCTTTTCTCTCCCAAAAGAGTTAGTGGTGTGAGTGGTGTGAGTGCTTGGATACTATTTGGTTTATTATTTCAGATAAGCTACGGTTTGGTTTCCTATATTAATATACAGTTTAGTATATATTATTTTTTATGGATTGATTACATATGTTTGCATACTTATATATTAATTATTGTCTTAATTTGTGTACAAAATTTGATAATAACATACTAAGTATATATGTGAGTGAAATTATATGATACCAAAAATTTATATCTTTGTCCTATTAAAAATTTAGAATTATTTTATGATTTTACTATTACATTAAATTTGGTAATCACATTCTAGTTGGTATATATGTGATTGATTGGATCTTAAAATCCAAATCACTCATTGTGATTTGGATCCTATTTATCACAAAATTTTGATGATTTCATGCATTGCATGGTAAAAACATAATAAAAAAAATTGGATTTGGATTTGATTAGGTAATATTATGAGATCATTCATTATTAGTATATATACCAAGAGAAGAGAGATCAAGGATCTATATTTGATCACATCAAGGAAATTTCTTTAAGTGTTTGCTTTGTTTAGTTTAAGTGGAATAATGATGAAGCTAAAGTAACTTGTATCTTACATTTATTCATCTTTCTAGTATTGTTGAAATCAATGCATATAAACACAAACCATTATTATTAACAAATGAGCAACTTTTTGCATGCCTTAAATATATAATATAATTAGACACACACACACAGAAAATATTTCTAAATAAAAAAAGCTTTTAAAGTGTTCGTTAGACAAATAATAGTTGATACAAGTGTGACATGTAAAAGAATATACAAGTGTGTATGCATATATTTGTTGTGTTCATTTTAACCTTTTTAAAAGAGCATGTCAACATCTGACATTTTTCTTTTTTTATAATGTTGATTAAAATGAATAGGTTAATATTTTGATTGGTCTTAAAGCATTGGATTGGTAGCTAATTGCAAGAGGTATGTTGCATTTGATTTAGTTTTAAAAAATTTCAATATTTTACAATTTTGAATGATAACTGTACTACTTTAGTGGAGTTTGAATATCTTAGATATTCATCCGTAGTGAAGTAGGTTCTGGGAATTCTGTGTGCTGTGGTGATAACGGAAGATTGAGAACTTGCATGTCTTAGTGAAGTAGGTTCTGAGAATTTTGTGTGCTGCGGTGATATATGGATGAAAACCTGTGTGCTGTTTGATTTGTTTGACATATTGGTGTTTATTGTGACAGATGGCTAGGCTAGTAAATTAGGGGATATGCTGCCCGATTTTCTATAGATTTTTTTGTACTTAGTTTTGTTTTGTATGTTTATTTTATTTTATTTTCTTAATTTTAATTTGTTATTAAAACAAATAGGCGCAATATGGACAAAGAATGGATGTCAGCTGATAGGATGTCAGTAGAATATATAAAAGGGGTCGATGAGTTTCTTAAATTTAGTTTGAATCATGCCAAAGATCCAAACTATATTTGTTGTCCTTGTAGTAAGTGTGGAAATATGAAAAAGATGACTGCCACAATAATAAAAGAGCACTTATATTTCCACGGGATAGACAAAAGTTATAAAATATGGTATTGGCATGGTGAAGAGCTTCATGTTACTCCGGACCCTCCTATGATGAATGAAGATCGGAATTATAGGCAATTGGATCGTGAGGATAATTTAGATGAAATGATTGACGATGCATATTATGAATCAGAAGTAGATCCCGTTAAGTTTGAAAATCTTCTTAATGACGCTGAAAAGCCGATTTACTCTGGTTGCACTAAATTTTCAAAGTTGTCAGCCCTTCTTAGATTGTACAATATAAAAGCCAAAAATGGATGGAGTGATAAGAGTTTCACGGAATTGTTAGTTTTTTTGAAAGATTTATTGCCTGAAGAAAACGAGATGCCCGTATCATTTAATTCTTTTAAGACTATTAAATTCTTATTTACTTATTCCATTATTAATTATTTGTTATGGTTTTATTAGGAGGTCGTTAAAAAAAAGGAAAGCAAGCTGGGAAAAAAACTTCTCTACCATTAGCACCACAAACTCAAAAACTAGTTCCAAAACGAGCGCCTAAGGAGTCATTGTCACAAGAGGTGCAACAACCATCTCCAATTTCGCCTAAGTTGAGACAAGTATATGAAATCTTCAATGATTGGCCTAAACATGATTATGTCGTTGAAGTGTCCATTGACTTTGATGTGTTTGGCCATGCTTGTGAATACTTTGCTCTATTTCGGGATGAAATACTTGAATTTTGTAGAAATGAGATGATTGGACAATCATGCATTGTCTCCTACATAAGGTATGCTAATAATATTTATTGTAAGGATTTCCTTTCATCAACTATTTAGTTTTCTTTTTAATTAATTATATTTGTTGGTAGGATTTTTTACCAGACACTGTTATTAGACGAGGAAAAGAGAGGATCATTGTTGTTTATGAATCCGAATAAGGTTTCTACTTCCGTGACTCGTGCAGATAGTCGTGCTCAAGCTTTATGTGATAGGATGTTATATTGCACGTCTAAAAAGCATGATTGGATAGTTATGCCTTATAACCATGGGTAAGTTTAATTATTATGCTTTTCATTGATACAAACAAATAGAATTTAAAGTTAACAACTGTGTAATACTTGTTCTTTCAACAGGGAGCATTGGATGTTATTTTTATTATATCCCAATTGGCATTATTGTTGTTTTCTGGATCCTCTCAATGCACCATTAGATAACAGGACAGCCATCAAGGAGACCATCCATGATGCATTTGAGATGTGTTTCACAGAAAGAATGAAAGCACGTCAAAAGATCAACAAACGCTCATCGGGAGTAATGTATTTCCAACCTACGGTATGTTTCTATTTGTATAGTTTATGTATATGTAAAGATGTTTAAGATATTTAATACTAAGAATTGTGCATGTATTACCAATCTTTATATAGTGTCGTAAACAACCAAACAATATCGACTGCAAATATTACGTTATGAGGATGATGAAGAATGTACTTATCAATGCACCTCATATCAAACATTTCTTGTCGAAACAGGTAATAAACAATATACAACTACATAGTATTAATCTAGTACAATTTTTATATATGCTTTGAATTTATTACCACTAACATAATTATAATTAAATTTTTGTTTTTTTTTTTCAGTTCACCTCCGACAAACCATATACTACTCAAGAAATTGACGAAGTTAGAGAAGAATGGGCAATGTCATTTTTACAATTGGTTAGAGCAAAATGAATGATGTTATAGCTAGCTAATTACAATACATGTTTAGAAATTTTAAATTTATTTCGTAAAATTTTTTTGCCATTTTTTTAGTATTTTCTTTTCAAATTTATTTTGATAGATATTCGACACTCAAATGGATATATATTTTTAAATCAAAATAAAAATTGTAGCTGTATTTTTTTTTTTTAAAATTACTTTTAAGGTCATGCAAAGCGAGTCCTACAAAATTACTTAAAGGCACTCAACCCGATTTTTTAGGACTAGCGTTGCGAGTCCTAAAAATATTTTTTTAGGACTCGAGTTACTTAAAGGCACTCAACCAGATTTTTTAGAACTCGCATTGAGAGTCCTAAAAACAATCTTTTAGGACTCGCATAGCGAGTCCTAAAAACTTAATTAAAGGCACTCAACTAGATTTTTTAGGACTCGCATTGCGAGTCCTAAAAACTTAATCAATGGCACTCAACCAGATTTTTTAGGACTCGCGTTGCGAGTCCTAAAAATAGTTTGCAATGCGATTCCTAAAAACCCTTAGTTTTTAAGGCTCTCAAATAAAGGACTCGCAATGCTAGTCCTAAAAAACAATTTTTGTAGTAGTGAATAAAACAATTCTCCACCTTGACAGATAATTCTGATTTACAAATGTTTGAAGAGGCTCAAAGTGCTTCCAAGGTCACCCTCTTCATTCTTCGGTGACCATGAGCAAATTCAGACAATGTCTGAACTTTGCTGTTGGTAATGCTTAGTGAGCATATCAGAAGGGTTCTCCTCAGTTGATACCTTTTCCAGCTTAATTTTTCCTTCTGTGATGATGTCTCGGATATAGTGCAGCCTAACATCAATGTGTTTGGTTCTTTCATGAAAAACCTGATTTTTACTAAGGTGCAAGGCACTTTGACTGTCACTCAACACAGTAATTACTCTTTGATCAATACCAGGTTCCCTAGTTAAACCTTTTAACCACAAAGCTTCCTTGACAGCTTCTGTACAAGCTATGTATTCGGCTTTGGTTGTGGACAGAGCTACAATTTACTGAAGATTTGCCTTCCAACTAATAGTGTAGTCATTAATCTGAAACACAAAACCAGTTTAAGATCTCCTAGTGTCCAAATCCCCTTCATAGTCCGAATCAACATAACCATAAACCTCTGGTTTGCCTGAACTTGAACCATAGAGTAATCCAATGTTAGATGTCCCTTTTATATATCGCATCATCCACTTAACAGCCTCCCAATGCTCTTTCCCTGGATTTCCCATATACTTGCTTACAACACTCACTCCATGGCAGAGATCTGGGTGAGTGCAAACCATGATGTACATCATGCTTCCTACAACACTAGTGTAAGAAACTCGTTGCATAAATTGGATATCTTCGTCTGAACTAGGTGCTTGAGTATATGACAATCTGAAATGTTGAGCAATTGGAGTTACAACAGACTTCGCATTATCAAAACCAAATCTCTTAAGTACCTTGGATATGTATCCTCTTTGAGAGAGTAACAATCTCTTGTGCTTTCTGTCTCTAATTATCTCAATTCCCAAAATCTTCTTTGTTGGACCAAGATTTTTCATTTCAAATTCTGTGCTCAGCATCTCCTTTACCTTATTAACTTCAGAAATAAGTTTACTTGCAATTAATATATCATCCACGTATAAAAGCAAGTATATAGCATACCTTACATTAGTTGTCTTTACATATACACAACAATCATAAAAACTTCTCTTAAAACCAGATTTAATGACAAAATCATCAAACCTTTTATACCATTGGTGTGGTGACTATTTCAGTCCATATAGAGACCTTTTTAAGAGACAAACATGGTCTTCCTTTCATTTTTCTTCAAAGCCTTCAGGTTGTCTCATATGGATTTCTTCTTTCAATTTTCCATGTAGAAAAGTCGTTTTTACATCCATCTGCTCGAGTTCCAAGTCTCCAATCGCTGTCAAAGCTAGTAACACTCGGATTTATGTGTATTTGACAACAAGTGAAAAAATTTCAGTGTAATCTAACCCCTCATGCTGTGTATAACCCTTTTCTACTAATCTTGCCTTGTAACAAGCACTTTCTATTCCAGGAATTTCTTCTTTAAATTTATAAATCCATTTTCATCCAACTATTTTCTACCGAGCAGGTTTCTTGACCAAAATCCAGGTATCATTCTTATGTAGAGAGTTTATTTCTTCTCTCATTGCAGCTTCCCATTCAAGTCTATCATTGTACCTTATAGCTTCAGTATAAGTTCTTGGTTACTCATCCATATGTTCTGACACAGTAAGTGTATAATGAATGATATCAGCAAAACCATATCTTTCAGGTGCTCTAGCTTATCTTCTTTCACGATCCCTTGTAAGTCGATAGTCTTGAATATCAGCTGCCATATCAGTTGTTTCTATGTGTTCTTCATCTGCATTTTCCTTTTCTTCAACTTCAGTTGTAGGCTGTCTATCATTATGTTTTTCCTCATGATTCTCCACCTCAAAATGCAATTCTTCGGACTGTTTCATTGATGCTCTAACAGGTTGAGTTTCTAAGGTGTCGTTGTACATTTTGTCCTCTTCAAAGACAACATCTCTGCTGATAAAATACCTCTGATGGGTGCTTGAATCAATGATCCACATCTTGTATCCTTTTACCCCAATAGGGTACCCGATGAATACACACTTCAAAGCTCTAGGCTCCAATTTTCCCTACCTTATGTGAGCATAAACAACACATCCAAAGGTTCTTAAGTGATCATATTTAGCTGGATGTCCCGACCACTTCTCAATGGGAGTTTTGAAGTTAATAGTTGTAGAAGGGTGTAACGCCCTACTTCCTTAGAGCCGTTACTAAGTGAGTTTTGAAGGCGAAATAGTGTGCAATGAACTCGCTAACCGAGGTTTTGAGCAAAAGTGTGACTAATTAAAAGTTAAGGCTGTAATCTTTGAAAATGCATCGTTTCAATAAAACTTCTATCATTAAACATTTGGGATCCCAAAATAAGGTTTGAAAACTGATTACATCTTGAAATAAGGTTACAGTTAAGAAATCATAAAATCATAGATTATTACAGTCGGGCAGGCCAAACATGTACGCGCCGCTTCACGCTCTCCATACTCATGGTTGGTTGATTCAGTCATTGCCCTTACCTGCAACACAGAGCACCCGTGAGCCGAAGCCCAGCAAGAAAACTCATGCAGAACATAACATAAGCAATGTATACAGTTTATCATAACAGATAATCCACAATAAACAAGTCAATCATTAGACTAAGCAAACACGGCCAAGCCGCCCCAGAGCCTTACCGAAGCCTGGGGTATCGGTTCTCACCGCGAGGATAACTCATGTATCCCTTGGGTCCCACCCTGAACATAGCATAACACATGTATCCACCGGGCCCCGCCCTGATTATAGCATCCCATGTGCTAGGTGTTACTTTCGGCCCACGGCCGCCCCGGCTTACGCCGTACTCGGCCCTTGCCGCCCCGGCTTACGCCGTACTCGGCCCTTGCCGCTCATTTCATCATAATCACACATATAGTACATTTGAAATAATCATTCACACACATCATGATTCATTTAAGGTTAAACATTTGCACATAATACAATCTGGGGCCATGCCCTAACCTCGGGTGTTATAGTTTTCTTACCTGTATTCCGTGCTTCCCGATGCACCACGATCACGAGCACGGTCCACTAGCACGAGCCCCTCCGAAATCCTAGTCACAACACACATAAAACACTTTCAATACTAACCAAGCCTAGAACCACTTCCCAGGACCAATTCCGCACTCCCGGGACCTCTAAATCCATAAAGCGAAGTATCGGACCCATCCCCCGAGTCCCCGGGCAAAAGCCCTAAAAACCAGAATTTTGGGTGTCAAAATTGGCCTAGGGCCGCGGCACTCCATTCAAGGGCCGCGGCGCCCAGCGACTTGGCCTCCTCCTGATGCAACCTCGCGCCGCGGTGCCCAAGAACAGGGCCGCGGCGCTCATACGCGAACCCAGAAAATCTGGGTTTTCTCTTGCGTTTTTCCCGAACTTAAACCTTCCAAATCACACCAAACCAATACCCAAACCCCAAAATCAAATTAAAACTTCAAATGGACCATCTAACAACCCATAAACACTAGATTCAAGCTCAAAACACAATCACACTCACAAATCCACCCAATTGATTTCAACTTCAACAACTTAAACCCATAGGCCAAAAGCACAAACCCAAGCTTGAAAAACCTAAACCATACCTCAAAATCTTAAACCACAACAGATAAAACTCTTAAAATTGCATAGAACCTTACCTTAAATGAAGAATCCAACCTTAAGCTTCCTTGGTTCATCCCCTAAGTCCTCAAGTTTTCAGCTCCCTTCTTCTTCTTCATGCCCTAGCTTTTTCCCTCTCCTTTTCCTTCTCTTCAAATATCAAAGCATCAAATGGCTAAGTCCCCAAACCGTGTACCCCTAAATCCCAGCTGCAAAATGCCTATAACCCTTGCCAAATGACCAATTTGCCCTTCCTTGCCTATCCTTTCCCAACTAAACCTCAAGGGCATTTAAGTCCTTTTACTTCTATTTCATTTCTACCATTTTTCTATCTAGAACTTGTTACTCCCAGCAGTAACTAATGGTTACCCAGGTTACTAAATCTCCAATAACCATTACCCGCTAAATCTCAACTTAACCATAAAATTCCCGAGGTACCCCTAGGCTCCTCCCGAGCCGGGTACAGAATCCCGTTGTGACTCTGAAGTTAACTAGCTCTCTAGGACCGTCTCGGCACGTGCATCACCATAATACAACCACACCCACGTGGTACAATTCACAGAATACAATTATCACATATATGCCCTCAGCAGGCTAAAATTACCAGTTTACCCCTATCATGCAAACGGGGTCCACATGCGTAATTATTTCACCTAACATGCATACTAACCACATAGTCATGCATCTCAATGTTCAATTAGTCATATAACATGCTTTAAATCATAACCATGCATTTAACTCATAAAATCACACATAAATCCCATCGTGCCCTCCTGGCACGCTAATCAAGGCCCTTAAGCCTTATTAGCGAATTTGGGGTCGTTACAAAGGGCATCTGTTAATCAAGTAGCATGCAGTAACAACTGCTTCAACCCAAAAGTTCGTTGGTAAACCCGAGTAGATCAATATACACCTTACTCTTTCAAGGATAGTTTTATTCTTCCTTTTAGCGAGACCATTTTGTTGAGGAGTATTCCTAACTGTCAAATGTCTTGCTATACCAGCCTGCTTACAAAACTTGTTGAATATATCAGCACAAAACTCTAGCCCATTATCGGTTCTAAGCCTTTTTATTTTCTTTCCAGTTTGAGTTTCAATCATAATCTTCCATTCTTTAAAAGTTTCAAATGCATCATTATTGTTCTTAAGTATATAGACCCATACATGTCTTGAAAAATCATCAATAAAAGTTAGAAAGTACCTGGCTCCAGCTCGAGAAATAGTCCTTGAAGGTCCCCAAAGATCTGAATGTATGTAGTCAAGTGTGTCTTTAGTTGTGAGTTCCAACACCAAATCTGACCCTTGTAGATTTTCCCAAAACACATTGTTCGCAGAAATCCATGTCCTAAATTGTGTTCTCACCAAGAAGCCCTTGCTTTTCTAAAATCTCGAGACCCCTTTGGCTAACATGACCCAATCTCCTATGCCATAGCATTGCTGAATTAGTCATGGCTTTTGAAGCTACTGAAAACATATCTTTAGATGTACTTCCTTGTAAAACATATACCCCATTTATCATTGATCCTTTCATCCATACCATTGACCCTTTTATAATTTTCATAATACCATTTTCAACTTTGACTAGACGGCCCTCTTTATCCAACATTGCAACTGATATGAGTAGGGGTGTTCATATAAACCGCAAACCGCGATTTGGAACCAAACCGCACCGCACCAAACCGCCAAAAACCGTAACCAATGAAACCGTTTTTCGATGGTTTGGTTTAACCGGACCGCTCAAATTTAATCGTTTGGTCACGGTTTCTAATTTTTTAAAACCAATTAAACCGGACCGGACCGTGATTTTTTCTAAAAAAATAATTTTTAGAAATGATGGTTCAAAGGTTTGAACCCCTACACTTAAGTTAATATAAAGTCTACCAAACCATCCAAGTCAAACAATTTAATTGTTTAGGATATGTTTTTAGTGGTATTTAATACACGCACAAGTTTCTAAAACTAAAAAAAGAGAAATGTAAAGTCCCACATTGTTTAGAAAGTAAACATTTTTTTTTTCTCACTTCTATAAAATGATTCAAAATACTTAAACTTACAACAACAAAGACAATAAGCTTCTTGTAGACTTTTATGGTCTTAAAAGTAAAGCTAAAACTATTATTATTTAAATATAATTATTTAGTTAATTATTTTATAATAAAAAAAGTTTTAAATTTTAATAATTTAGTTATATGGTTAAAACCAAACCAAACCGCACCAAACCGTTTATTTATGGTTTGGTTTGGTTTGGTTTTTTAATTTTAATGGTTTGGTTTGGTTTTTCATTTTGAAAAAACCGCATCAGCGGTTTGGTTTCAAAATTCTTCTAAACCGCACCAAACCAAACCGTGAACACCCCTAGATATGAGATTCCTCTTTATCTCAGGAACATGTCTCACTTGCTGTAATTCCACAGTAGTACCTCCAATCAATTCTAGCTTTATTGATCCCATTCCAATCATTGTACAAGCCCGATTATCCCCAAGCTTTACTGTGCCTCCTTCAATCTTCTTGTACTTACTGAATTGAAGTTTATCCGGACATATATGAAAAGAACAACCTGAATCAATCACTCAATCAATGCCTGAATATCCATTTGATACTACTAAAACTCCAGCACTGTCATAACCAGCACTGTTGCCACCATCTGAAACTACATCAGCACTACCCGATTTCTTACTGTCAGATTTTAACTCAAGGCAATCCTTCTTCAAATGTGTGGTTTTATGACATACGAAACACTTCTTCTTGTATCTTGAATTTGACTTCCCCCTCTTCTGATTCCCTTGATTCTTGTTTTCCCTTTTGTCTGTTCTTCCTCGGATCAGTAGCCCTTCTCCTAAGTTTTCTTCTTTCTATTTAGATTTTCTCTTCATCTCCTTAGACATCAAGGCACTTTGGACCTCTTCCAATGTCAAGGAATCCCTTCCAAACATCATAGTGTCTATGAAGTGTTCATAGCTATCACTAGGCAAAGATTTCAGACTATGATGGCTTGATCCTCATCTTCAATCTTAATTTCTATGTTCTCCAAGTCAAGAATTATCTTGTTAAAATCATCCAAATGATCTTCAATTGACTTACCCGGTGTCATCTTGAATGAATACAGTTTTTGCTTCAAGAATAATCTGTTTGCCAGAGACTTTGTCAAATAAAGACTCTCAAGTTTGGTCCATAAACTTGATGCACTCTTCTCCTTTGAGACCTCACGCAAGACCTTGTCACCAAGACTCAAAATGATAGCACTGTGGGTCTTGTCAAGAATATCATCCTTCTCCTTCTCAGTCATTCCCTTTAGCTTGGTCTCATCAATGGAGTCCTGTACAAGAAGAGCCCTCATCTTTACTCTCCACAATCCAAAATCATTATTCCCTGTAAATTTCTCCAGATCAAATTTTGCATTACCCATTGTTCCCCAAGATTGAAACCCTCCAAGTGTTGATCACTAGCAAGCTCTCGGAAACCTGGCTCTGATGCCAGTTTGTTATGAAAACTCAAAAAAGATCTTAGACACACAAACACAATAATAGAAACTAGAACAAACAACCACAACCAGCTCAGAAAGATTTATGTGGTTCAGAAGGATTTCTCCTTCCTACATCTACGGGAAGCAACACTCAAAGCCTTTATTATTCTCTCTGAAATAATATCTGTGTTTACAAAATACAACCATGCCTTAATATCTTTACAAGGAGCCTTTATATATAGGCATAGATATTAGGCGGCAAAAGATTTAACAAAGTTTTAAGTAACGGTCTTAACAAACCAAGAATACAACAATGAGAGTAACAGAATTAGTTGGCACAATATAACAATGGAAAATAGACTCTTCCCCTTTACAACTATCGTTGGCACGCCTGAAGAACTAGAACGTCACACTTAGCCATATATATATATATATATATATTAAATAACAAATATAATACAGTGAAAAGATCGATCGCCTCAAAAAAATACCAACTTCACAACAAACTTAGTTTATACTCAAAGAAAGTTTAATCATTAATTGTGCGTGCTTTTATAAAATTGTGAAGTTTAAAATTATGTACTTTAAAGAATTTGATACGTTAGAGATGAAACGTTATCTTTTCTACAATTTAAGACGCCAAGTTAGTTTCAACAGAAGAGCTATGCTAAATCATTGCAATAACAACAAGGGCATTAAACCTAAAACTTACCATAAGTTGCCACCAAAAAGAAAAAGGAAGTTTCCATAGAAACAAGAAGCCTCTATGTTAAAACACGTACTGCCCAAACTATTACATTTTTTTTCAAAATAAAAAAAAATTATAAATACATATATATAAATTTTTTAGTTCATTTTTACCGCATTTAAAAATTTGTTTCATTTGTATATAAATATTAAGTTTATTTTTACAAATATATGGTCTATACTACATTGACCAGTATTTATAACTTGTTGACCCTCGATTTAGCCAACGACACAGAGTCAAAAATACGACAAGAAATGAGATGATAGTCAAGAATGGAATCAAATGGTAAAGAGATGACACAGACAATTTATAGTGGTTCGTCCCCAATGAATGGTAATGACCTACGTCCACTTAGTATTATTATTGATGTTGAATCCCAATGTCGTGATCAAAGAACTATGGTTCTTGAGTTTCACAAGCCTTGGGAGAATTACAACTGTTTGGAGGATAATAGCCCTATACGCTCTTTCTCTCAGTATTCAGAAAAAAAGTTCAAAAGTCAAAAGTCTCTTCCTTGAGCCCTCTCACTCATATTTATAGGCTCAAGGGGGTTATATGGGCCAATAGGCCTTAATTATCCCTAATCTCAGCGTATCAAGGCAATGAAGAAGAAATAATAATTGTAATTATTACAAGATTACATATCTTTTAAGGAAATAAACCGAAGTGTGCGACCAATCTGGTCGTATCTAATCGTGAGGTTTGATGAAGCAGCAGGAAGCTAGTCGATAGACGAACAACACCTTTTCATAATGACGCTGCCACATGTCAACCACGTGTGAGAAATTCTTGCCACGTCATCAGCAACCATTTTTGGGTAAACATAATTATTTTCTTGATTTTTTTTATCTATTAGTATATATATTGATTCTAGTCAAGGCATAACTATGCATTTATACTTAACCTAAATCCAATTATTACAAACAAAAAGTCTTATATTCAAGACCCATCTCCACCACAAATTAGAATTCTCTCTTCTTTTTTATTTATTATATGTGTAAGCTAGTTTTTTCTTTTTCTTAAAAAAAAGTTTATGGCTAATTACTTGATAGTTTATAGCTACCATTGACGTAAAACAAATAATAATAATGTTAACTATTTCAAGATTCTAATATTTATGTTATTGGAGAAACTAGAACTTTTGACAAGCCCAATAATTTTATTTTATTATGGCTTTTTTAGTACATTTTACATATCATGTGTCTTTTTGAGTAGTGACATGGGACTGGATAATATATTAGTCTTTAAATATAACCCAAGTTATCAATTTTTTTTTTTCTTTAAATTTCTAAATGTTAATTTGACAATTAAGTTGAATAGTGTAATTCTATTTCTTGGTTCAAATTCTTCTTCTACAAGCAATGATAAAAAAAAGTTCTTATGACTACAAACATTTCATTTTAGATATTGACAGTGAAAGTTAATGAATATTAAATTTATTCATGATTGTTTTTTTAAAAAAAATTCACGTCTAATGAAACTCAATGCAATCTATCGTGCAACTCACTGCCACCTTAAAAGCAAGCCCAATACAACCTAAAATGCAAGCCAATGCAACCTCAAATGCAACTCACTACAACCTTAAATATAAACCAATGCAACCTAAAAAAAACTTTTAAAAACTCAATGCAACCCATGACAACTTATAAACTCGTATGTTAATTTCATCCTTATTCCATTTATGCAACCTACTACAACCTCAAATACAAACTCGATGCAACCTCATGCATGCCAATGAACCTTTAAAAAACTCATATACTAATTTCATCCTTATGAAACTCATGACATCCAAATGCAGCTTCAAATGCAACCTAAAATGCAATGCACTATGACCTCAAATTCAAGCTTAATGCATCCTCAAATGTAACTTACTGTAACCTCAAATACAAGTCCATGTAACCCCAATGTAAACCCATGCAACCAAATGCAACCTAAAGCAACTTTAAAATACTCAATGCAATAGAAGGCGGGATCCGTCCAGTGCTTCAGTGACTCCCAGCTCGTGGTAAACCAGGTTCTGGGCGAATATCAAGCACGGGGACCCAAGATGGCCGCCTATCTGGCAAAGGTAAAAGCTGAGCTGTCCGCGTTTGAGCGAGGCTCGATCGAAAAAATACCTCGGGAGCAGAACGCTAACGCAGATGCTCTTGCCAAGCTCGCCACCTCTGGGGAGACGGAGACCTTGGGGCTAGTACCAGTAGAATTCTTGGAGAAACCAAGTATAGAAGAAGTAAGGACGGAGGTCGAGATGATCGACGCCAGGCCGACCTGGATGACCCCCATCCTATAGTATCTCGTCGAGGGAAAGCTGCCTGAAGGGCGTAATGATGCACGACGAGTACTCTATCAAGCTCCGAGGTATACGATAGTAGATGGGGTGTTATACCGGTGTGGGCATTCCCTGCCTCTCCTATGATGTGTTCTTCCAGATGAAGCAAAGGCCATCCTGCAGGAGGTGTACGAAGGTTTTTGGGGAGACCACACTGGGGGGCAGAGCTTGGCCTTAAAGGTCCTGAGGCAGGGGTATTACTGGCCAACTCTATCCAAAGACTCAATCTCATACGTGAAGAAGTGCGACAAGTGCCAGCGATTCGCTGCAGTTGCCCGAGCTCCTCCAGTTGAGCTAAAGATGATCTCGTCCCCATGGCCGTTTGCCGTTTGGGGGATATACTTGGTTGGCGCCCTCCCCACTGGAAAGGGCGGGGTCCGTTACGCCGTGGTAGCCATCGACTACTTTACGAAGTGGGATGAGGCAGAACCTTTGGCAACAATAACGTCCAAAAAATTGCTTGACTTCATGGTTAAAAGCATTGTCTATTGATTCGGCCTGCCCAAGAAGATTGTCTCCGACAATGGTACTTAGTTCGACAGCGACCTGTTCACCGAGTTTTGTGAAATGTACGGAATTGTGAAAAGTTTCTCCTCTGTGGCCTATCCTCGGGCGAATGGCCAGGTCGAAGCTGTCAACAAGACTCTAAAGGCGAGCCTCAAGAAGATATTAGATGATGCAAAAGGGGTCTGGCCAGAACAGCTCCCCCAGGTCCTATGGGCATACCAGACCTCGCATCGGACTCCTACGGGTCATGCTCCTTTTTCCCTAACCTTTGGGAGTGAGGCAGTCCTCCCCGTGGAGGTTAAGGTGCTTTCTCATAGGGTCCAATCTTACGACCAGGACCGCAACCACGAGCTCCTGTGCAATTCCCTTGACCTAGTTGATGAAAGGCGAGAGGATTCGCAACTCCAACTCGCCCATTATCAACAGAAAATCACTCGCTACTTCAACACCAAAGTCAAAAAGCACACCTTTAGCATTGGCGACTTGGTCCTAAGGAGAGTTTTCCTGGCCGGGAAAGATCCCAAAGACGGAGTCTTGGGACCAAACTGGGAAGGACCGTACCAAGTCATCGAAATCATTAAGGAGGGAACTTATAAGTTAGCTCGGCTTGATGGAGGGGCGGTCCCGCGAACTTGGAACGCCATCCACTTAAAGAAATATTATCAGTGATTCACTTGTAAGGCCTGGAAGGCCATTCTTTATGTATTAATGAAGATCAGTTTTTGTACATGTTTGCAAGTGTAATCTAAAGTAACCACGAAAGACCCTTTCCTAGTTACTTGGGGGGCATATGGTACCTGGATATAACCAGGTCTCCTTAATGACTTAGAAGTTGATTCATATCGATTGACCGTTGTTTTTCTTAAAAAACGCGAGATATTGATAAGGATTAAACGCTAACTAAGTCCTATCTTGGATATAACCGGGTCCTAAAACTTAGAAGTTGATTTAAATCTATTGATCGTTGTTCTTCCTAAAGAGCTCGATATATGGATAAAAGTTAACACGAACTAAGTTTTCAAATTAAGTTCCTGGTCATAACCGGGTCATAAAACTTAGAAGTTAATTTAAATCTATTGATCGTTGTTCTTCCTAAAGAGCTCGAGATATGGATAAAATTTAACACGAACTAAGTTTTCAAATTAAGTTCCTGGTCATAACCGGGTCATAAAACTTAGAAGTTAATTTAAATCTATTGATCGTTGTTCTTCCTAAAGAGCTCGAGATATGGATAAAAGTTAACGGGAACTAAGTTTTCAAAATAAGTTCCTGGCCATAACCGGGTCATAAAACTTAGAAGTTGATTTAAATCTATTGATCGTTGTTCTTCCTAAAGAGCTCGAGATATGGATAAAAGTTAACGTGGACTAAGTTTTTTCAAAAAATTGTAACCAAAATACGCAAGGGAAAGAAAGAGGAACAATTAAAAACGATGAATCAAATTGTCTCGAGGTGGAAGCACCTCATGCAAAGGTTACACAAAAAATCTTAAAAATAGTGAAGGGTACAAGAGAAGAAACGACCTAGGCTCCGCCAAGTGGCCCCTTGGAGGTCGTCGTCTCGCCTTGCTCAGCTGCGCCAGAGCCTTCCCCGGCCTCGGAGGGCGCTTCCTTATCAAGGCGAGCTTGGAACTTCACCAGCAAGCGCCCCCAGAGGCTCGCTGACAGGAAGGAGAAGTCAGCGTCTGGATTGTAGGCCCAAAAATGATAGAAAAGGTTTTCCAGGGACTTTTCCGAAGTTGTCTGCTCGGCCTTTAGGGCGGCCTGGGCGGCCTGAGTCTCAACCTTCGCGGCATCTAGGTCTGTCCGCGAGGTGGCGAGGGAAGTCTCGAGCTCTTGGACCTTCGAGCGGGTTTTTTCCAACTCGGCCTGTGAGCCCGCCAAGGCATCGTTAGCCGCCTGCAAGGTAGTCTGGTGCTTGCTCCTCATGTCTTCGAGCTGAGTTTTGGTCCTGGCAATGCTCCGATGAAGGGTAATGGCGCTCTGCGAAGGTGAAAAGACAATTTCCTTAGAAAAAAGAGAGAAAAAACAGGGCAAAGTGCAGTAATAAAAAGCCATGAAAGGGTGAAGTCAGCTTACCGTTAGGGTCATGCCCAGTGAAGACTCCAGCACGCCCACCGGGCTCATTGTCTCGATGGCCCGAAGCTCCTTCTCGTTGAACTTGTAGATGTGGCTGACGGCGTAGTTCGCCGACTCATACACCGTTCCCCGAAAGGCCTCTGGTATCTTCTCCAGATCCTGGGGATTGACTGGGATGCATACCTCAGAGGGTACAATTGCCGAGGTCCCAAGCTCCGTTCCTGCATCCCGGGCGGTGTCCAGAGCTCGCGGAGGAGGTGGAGGCATGTTGCTTCCCCTTGCAGCAGGAGGGACCGCTCCCACGTCCTGAGCAGCTGGGGCTTGTTCCTTCTCCTTTGCAGGAGACTTGGTGGGGGTCCCGGCGGCGTGCTTGGACGTCCAGAGCCTCTTCATTTTTGGCGCAGCAGCCCCTGCTGGGGGTTCCCCCCGAAGAACGCACCTCGCAGGCTCTCCTCGGGCTGAGACATCTCTTCTGTCAAAGCAAAGACATGATTAGTACAAGTTAGCAATCACACAAACAAAAACAAGGGGGGGAAAAAGAAAATTTTAAGTATGTGTATACTAAAGGGAATCCTACCCCCCGGACTAGAAGAAGAATCTAAGTTGATTACTTCCCAAGCTGGCGCAAGTTCTGGGTCCGAGGCTGACTCAGGGCTAGATTCCTCTACATATTGCCTAAGCCCCGGAGCTACGGCGCCCCTCCGGAGTGATGGCCATGACCGAAGGTTGGTCCCATACTCCTCGAATAGGATCGACCTAAAGGCTAGGGTGTTATCTACTACTACGGTACCCCTAGGCCGGCTATCTTGGTAGTCCAGCACGAGCCGGTCGACACAGTGGAGCAGGGTTGTGTTCAGGTCCGGATCACTTCGGTGACGGTGGACGAGCTGCCTAGGATTGAACCTATCCAGCCGAGGGTCTGCTGTGGCCCTATCTAGACTCCTAAACATGTAAGGGTTACCTTGGCCAGAAGGACCCGCGGCTGCTCCGGATTGGATCCTCTCCTCGCCCGTCCTCTGGGCGACCTCCAAAGCTCGCTTCCTGTTCCTCACAAGGGGAACTTCATCGTCCTCGTCCTCCTCATCTTCATCTCCCGCGACCTCCTCCACGATGATGGGTCTGGTGTCGCAAGCTGGGGGAAGCCCCCGGGGCCTCCTGAGGTTCAAAGTCTGATTTGGGAAAATCAGCTTGCAGGCTACCATTGTCTCGTCTGTTACGAGCACGCGGTAATCTTTCTCGCTGGGGGGCAAGCCCGCCAGCTTCTCGTATTGGGCCCCGAGGGTCACGGGTTTCTCTGTCCTTGCGAAGATGGCTGCAGAATTAGTCTAAGTCAGAAAGGGATACGGGAGGAGCTAAAACGACACTTAACTTGCGAGCTAAGGATAAAAAACACTTACGAGGACGATTGAAGTAGTGGAGCTCGCAGTTTCTGAACCCCGTCGACATGAAGAATTAATCCTTCAAGTTGTGGGGGTGGCTAGGCAGCTCAATGACCGCAGCCGTATTGGGAAATCGGGTTAAGTAGTAAAACCCGTCGCCTCGCCCCACTGATCCGGGCTGGCCTTGAGGCAGAAGAAGTACAAAATGTCCGCTGGAGTGGGGACCTCCCACTCGTGCTTCAAAAATAAATATCTCAACCCCGTCAACAACCGATAAGAGTTGGGGGGGAGCTGGAATGGGGCCAACTTCACATAATTTAGGAAGTCAGCGAAGTACTGGTCCAGCGGGAGGAATGCCCCCGCCTTGAAATGCTCGCCGCTCCAGGCCGCGAATGCCTCGTCGAGCGGCACGCATCTTCGCTCGCCTTCCGCGGGAGGTCGGGCAATCACTGACATCCTACCCAGCGAGATGTTGTGGGAGAGGAATATCTTATTGATCTTCGTCTGGTCGGTGATCTTTGAGACGATCTTCTCCGCCTCGAAGAACGCATCAGGAGCCACCTCGAGCTCCTGCTCCACTGCCGGACCAAAGTTGGGGATCGGGGAGTCCGGCATCACCGCCTTTCCTTTGTCTTTCTGGGAGGCCGAGCTGCTGGCGGTCTACTTGGAAGCGTTCCTCTTCGGTGCCATCTGGTCACCTAGCGAACAAAAGAAAATATTTCAGAAAAGGCGACCCAAGCATGAGGAAAAATCAAATGTTATTTGCACGAGCTGAGGTAAGCCCATCCCGTGGAGAGTAGGACCACGCGGTTCAATGAACACGCGCCTGTGCTCCCAACAGATCCCCGATTACTCAGAATTCATGTGTCAGGAGGGTCAGGATAGAATTTGCCTTGGGGGGAAAGTTTCAGTAGGCAAAAATTGCAAAACCACATGTGAAGCGTGTCCCCTAAGCTACCTGGTTTTACACCCAAAATTCCAAAACTCCTACCCAGAAATTTTTCCCATAAAATGCATCCTATAAACCATACTCCTAAATGATTTCCTACAGAAAAATACCCTAACCTAAAAGGCTTTCACCCTTCATACCCGCAAAAACCAGTAAACCCTTGCATGCGGCTACAGTAAATATTTACCTAAGCTACAGTGAAAAATATTTTCAAAACACGCATGGTTAGGAGACTTACAGTGTTTGTTTGGGAGGTGAGTGAAGGTGTCGCCTAGATTGGGGCTTCGTAGGAGTTGCTGTCTCCAAAGATTCGAAGGAATCCTCACGCCTAAGCTTCTTGAACACTGAGAATGGCGGTCGCGGAGAAGAGGGTTTCTTTTTCTTCTAAGATGAAGAGAGAAGAAGGAAAGAAGTTCTGAGAAATTTCAAATGAAAGGGTGGCCCATGTGTAAGGTGGCCACCCCTTTTATATACGTGAAGGGTCACGTATAGAGGGTCGTTGGATGGCCCTGATGAGGGATGTAATGACCCATTAATCTATACAATTTGGACCATTAACGAAACTATACATAAAACTTACATTTTTACGAAAATACCATAATTTTATTGAGTAACTTGTAAAAATAAGAGTTACTTACAAATAAATAGAATACTAAGAAGGATTTGGGATCCCATTGTCTTTAAAAAAACAAAACATGATTTAAAGAAAAAGAATTACATAAGAAAATGCAGAAAATACATATAAAACCATAAAAAATTAAAATGAGACTACATCCTCGAATCGAATAACGCTCGGCCCCTTGACTCCATTCACCATCGATACACATCCTCTAAGCGTCACGAATCTTTCCGCCTCTAAAGCTTATTTCCTGCACATAAACAGAAAGGAATAAGCCTAATGCCCAGCAAGGAAAAATCTAACACATAGTCATAAACATAATTTCATAAGAAACATAAAGACATATCATAACACATAATACACTTATTATAATGGCCATTATTACTTGGGGTCCCATAGACTAAACAAGCTTATGCCCATGAGATTAGTGGGGTCCTACCAGCTAAATAGGCATATGCCCACAATCTTTTTGGGGTCTTGTTAGTCAAAAAGGGCATAAGCCCAAGCCTACAAACATACGCATTCATAACATATTCATAACATATCATAACATAACACATAAGATAACATAAACATAAACATATAGATTCTAGCCTATTTTCCTTACCAAAGTTACCGGGATATAATGGACTGAGTTGGGACTTTTGGAACACTCCTAAAACCATATGAGAAAGAGTGAGTCTTAAGAAGAAGAAGAAATGAAAATGAATAGGAAGACTAAACCATTGAGAATTATGCTTACCACAACTTATGTGCTTAAGAACTTGGATTCCCTAACCAAAATAAGAATGAGGTTAGGAAACTGAGTAGAAGACTAAGAGAAGGGAAACATAACATAAATCAAATGAACTAGAGTTTCGGGTTTACCTCAAAGACTTGCAAGATCAATCTAACCACAACCGAAATACTAACGAACCTCACTTCCCAAAGTGTTTGATAAGCTTATGATGTTTAAGCTTATGATTTTCCCAAACCAGGTGTTTACACTCTCACACTCTCTTAGCACTAGCAGCTTCTGAACTTAGAGTAAAAGGTGAAGAAATGGCTGGGTACTAGGTCCTATTTATAGAGTTTTGGAATGAAAGTATCTTGATTTTACTTGAATAAAAATAATGGCTTTTTAGGTGAAAATCATTTGAATAATCGTTCAGCAGAGGCTGAAGACTCGTTCAAAAGATGCTGGACTGTTGAAGGAGTTTGAATGGCTGAAAGGAAATGAATTCAAAAGAGTTTGAATTTATGCTGAAGGAGGCGATATATCGCCCCCTGTAGGCGATATATCGCCTGGGCTAGTATGCCCGAGGCGACCGTGCATCGTCTCGTGTTTTCCGTATCTACGTGCTGCGATATATCGCCCCCTATAGCTACGATATATCGGCACACGCTGAATAATTAAACACGAAATTACACATTTTTAGCTAAGTTTGAATGGAGTAAACAGCCTTGACTAAGCCCTCAACGTATTCAAAGCTGCTGACTGACCCTATAACATTCAAACTTTACTCCTTATTAAATTTAATCCTCAAAAATACTTAATCCTTAATCACCATTCATAACATGTGCTTAAAATCCTATTGGTTGATGTCTAAACCTTATAATATAATAAATATAATCCTTAATATCAGTCACATTAATCAAACCATAGGTTATACTTAATATTCTTAAACTATAGGTTAAACTTAGAAAATCTATAAGTACTACTATGAGTGTCCAAATAATTCCCAGTCTGAACCAAAAATCCACAGTTACAAAGATAATACTAAACATACTATAATACTACTAAATAACTAGCTAAGTAAAGTTCTTGGACTCTACAAGGGATCCGAGGCCCTCCACTCAAAATACGAAACGACGGCTGGGCATAGGCTAGGCCATTAAATGCGGTTCTCGTAAGACGTACAGTCACTAACCATGATGTTCCACGTATCAGGCGCCTGCGTAAGAGGTGGAATGTGAAGAGTTCATGGGGAAGCCTAAAAGCCCCTACTGTGGCCTTATACGACGTGGTATACCACGAGCAGGGGCTTGGGGGGCAGATGTACGCCCTGATTTTCCCACGGGCTGATTAGCAAGCTGAGCTGCGGCCTAATCATGATTATCTCGTGGACCTCCCCAAGACCGGAGCTTCCGTCATAAGGTCGTACCTCCTTAGCTCGGGGCAACCCAAGGGTTCGCCAAGATTGCCTGAGACTTGAGCCTGGACTCTGAAGGTCGAAGGTCGAGTTAAGTATCCAGCTCATGGTACGAGTAGAATATGGAGGCTATGACCCTTTGTAAAGTCAACACACGCAAGGTAAACATGCATATATCAGACATCACGTGTCTGATATGCCCCTGACTTCTCGGACACGCAGCAGGAACGTGCGTATTCAGACACCCACGACTGGGTTGGGCCGTGCGGCCCACTATCTCCTTACCTATTGATTTGACCACACTTATGTGTCAGGTTTAGGAATTAATCATGAATGTCACAGAGTTGACATGATAGGTAAGAAGGTCACGGGATGACCTTCTTACCAACTCCCAGGTGCCTTCTCCTATAAATATGGGGACCCTGGGAGTTGATGGGGGTTGGATGATCTCTTGTAAGAAATATCCTGTAATCATATACCCAGAATAGAGCAATAATATTGACTAGTGGAGTAGAAGGATTTTAACCTTTGAACCACTTAAAAACCGTGTCTTGAGTCACTATTTCATTTTTCCAAGATCACATATCTGCTTCGGTTCATTATTAGCACTAATCCCTTTCTCTTCTCTTCTTAAATTACCTGTTGGCGAAGAACCGCGTCAACACAGTTCTTGTTAGAAAAATCGTTCGAGTTCTTCCTGACAAGCTCAATGTTAAGCTCACTGCCATGGAAGAGGCAAAAAAAGTTGTAACGACCCAAATTCTCTAATAAGGCTTAAGGGCCTTGATTAGCGTGCCAGGAGGGCACGATGGGAATTATGTGTGATTGTATGAGTTAAATGCATGGTTATGATTTAAAGCATGTTATTTGACTATTTATTTATCTGAGATGCATGTCTATGTGTATTAGTATGCATGTAGGCCCTGATTGTGTTTGAAGGGCATAATTGTAATTTTAGCCCACTGAGGGCATATATGTGATAATTGTATTCCGTGATTTGTACCACGTGAGTGTGGTGTTATTATTGTGATGCACGTGCCGAGACGGTCCTAGAGAGCAAATTTAATTTAAGAGTCACAACGGGAATTCTATACCTGGCTCGGGAGGAGCCTAGGGGGACTTTGGGAATTTTATGGTTAAGTAGAGATTTAGCGGGTAATGGTTATTGGTGATTGAGTAACCTGGTAACCATTAGTTACTGCTGAGAGTAACAAGTTTTAAGATAGAAAGTGGTAGAATTGAAATGAAAGTGTAAAGACTTAAGTGCCCTTGAAGGTTTAGCTAAGAAGGATTAGTAGGAAGGGGTAATTTGGTCTTTTGGCAAGGGGATTATGAAAATTCTCAGCTGGGTTATAGGGGGTACGGTTTGGGCATTTGGGTTCACTTGAGGCTTGATAGAAATTGAAGAGAAGAAAGAGAAGGAGAAAGAAAGGCTAGGGCAAGAAGAAGAAAGAAGAAGAAGAGAAGGAGAAGTGGGAGTCTAGGAGGAGATCAAGGAAGCCTTGTGTGGAATCTCCATTTGAGGTAAGGTTTTACACATATTTAAGTTTGGGTTTTGTTTTGATTTGAGGAATTTAATGCTTGAGTTAAGATTTTCATGGGTTTTGGGTTAGTTGCTGAATTTGAGATCAAAGGTGTGAATCTTGGGTGTGTTGATGTTTTGATCTTGATTCTAGTGTTTATAGGGTGTTAGATTGTTCAAATGAAGTTTGGATTTGAGTTTTGGGGTTTAGGTATTGGTTTGGGGTGATTTGGAGAGGTTGAAGCTCGGGAAAACGCGAAGGGAAAACCCAGAATTCTGGGTCTGCAAAGGCGTGCCGCGGCACCGTTTTTGCGTGCCGTGGCGTGGAGCCCCTGACTTGCTGGGTGCCGCGGCACAAGGCCAATTTCAGGATTTCATTTTTGGCAATTTTAGGCCTTTTGCTCCGGGGGTTCGGGGGATGTTTCCGATGGATTGTTTTAGGAATTTGGGAGTCCCAAGAGTGTGGGATTGGTCCCGGGAAGTGGTTGTGAATTGATTAGTATTAAAGGATGATTCATGTGTGTTGTGACTAGGATATTGGAGAAGCTCGTGCTAGAGGACCGTGCTCGCGGCGTGAGTGTATCAGGAGGCTCGGAATACAGGTAAGAAAACTATAACACCCGTAGGATAGGGCATGGGCCCATAGTATGATTGCGGGGCACGGCCCTATGTTGCATGTTGCTTGATGAGGTGATTGCAGGGCACGGCCCTATATTGCATTACATGTTAGGGTGTAGACTTAAATGAATTAATATTTATTGGAATGTTGTTGTGTTATACTATATGTGTGATTATAGTAAATTGAACGGAAAGGGCCGAGAACGGCGTAGGCCGGGTACGGCAGTGGGGCCGGAACTAACACCTAGCACATGGGATGCTATAGTCAGGGCAGGGCCCGGTGGATACATGAGTTATCCTTACGGTGAGAACCGATACCCCAGGGCTTTGGTAAGGTTTCTGGGGCGGCATGGCCGTGTTTGCTTAGTCTAATGGTTGACTTGTTTTTATGTGGATTATCTGTTATGATAAACTGTATAAATTGCATATATTATGTTCTGCATGAGTTTTCTTGCTGGGCTTCGGCTCACAGGTGCTCCGTGTTGCAGGTAAGGGCAGTGACTGAGTCAACCAACCATGAGTACGGAGAGCGTGAAGCGACGCGTACATGTTTGGCCTGCCCGACTGCTTTGGTTGGGGGTTTATTTGAAAATGGCTGTAATAATCTATGATTTTTATGATTTATCAACTGTAAACTTATTTCAAGATGTAATTAGTTTTCAAACCTTATTTTTGGGATCCCAATTGTTTAATATTAGAAATTTTTACTGAAGCAACGCGTTTTCAAAGATTACAGCCTTGACTTTTAAATTAGTCACACTTTCATTTCAAAACCTCGGTAAGCGAGTTCATTGCACACTGTTTTGTCTGAAAACTCACTTAGTAACGACTTTAAGGAAGTAGGGCGTTGCACTTCAGTACTATGAAAGTAGAAGAATTGATGGGGTCACTTCGTACCTTTGAGTTAAATCAAAAGATTCGTCAAAAAAACAAGCCAAGTACTTCCAAAGAGAAAGAGAAGACCATAGCTTTCAAAAGTACTGAAAAAGAAGCATCAGATGATGAAGATGGTGATAATGAAATGGCAATGCTTGCAAAGAATTTTCAAAAATATATGAAAAAGATAGGAAATAAGAAGTTCAATGGCAAGCCGTCAAAGGGTAATCATTCTTCTCTTAATCATTTTCAAACTAATAAAAAGGGTATTCAGTGCAGGGAATGTGAGGGATTTGGCCACATCCAGTCTGAATGTGCAAACTCCTTGAAAAAGAACAATAAAAGGTATGATTACTACTTGGAGTGATAATGACTCAGAAAGTAGTGAAGATGAGGAAGGTAATATCGCTTTCACTTCTATTTTACCTGTTTCTAAATCTGAAAATGAAAAAATTGTTTGTTTGAATAATGTTTCAAAAGATGAAGAAAATTCTGATAGTGATGAATCTGAATTGAATGATGAGTCTTTGAGTGAATCTTACAAAAAGATGTATGGTTCATGGGTGAAAGTGTGTTCTGAAAATCGGTCATTGGTAAGCAAAAATAAAGAATTATCCTTTGAAATTAAACAACTTACTGACTTAAATGAAAATTTTGAAAAAGAAATAATTTCAAAAAATGTTGAAATTAATAAGTTGTCTATAGATTTGGATACTCTTGAAAAAAATGTTAGAATGCTTAACCCCGGTTCAACTATTTTTGAGAATATACAGAATGCAGGTCAAAGAAGTCATGTGGGACTCGGTGCTTCAAGTTCTCAAAAATCAAAGAAAACAGTCTTTATCTCGGCTGGGATGCTATCGTCTGATGTTCCTGTGTTATCCTCACTGAAATCTGTTGTATCCAGGACTCAGATTATTCCAACAGAAAGGACACAGTCAGTAGGTAAATCCAATGGTAAGTTCGAAAAATTCATTCCAATCTGTCATTTTTGTAGTAGGAAGGGTCATATTCGACCTAAGTGTTTTACTCTTATGAATTTTGCCAAAAATGAATATTTTGAGAAATTCAATTATTTTGATAATTTCAAAAGAGTAAAAAAGAAAAATATTCAATCAAGTAAAATATGGATAAAAAAGAATAATTGTTTTGCTGGTTTTACTAGTAAATATGATAGATCTACTTCTTCGTATTTTTGATATTTTGACAGTGGTTATTCAAGACATATGACAGGTGACAGGTCTATTCTTACAAACATAAAACTTATGCATTGTGGATCTGTTACTTTTGGGAATGGAATTGAAGGTAATGTTCTTGGAATGGGTACTCTTAACTTTGAAGGGTTACCTAAAATCAAAAGAGTGTTACTTGTGGAAGGACTTAAAGCTAACTTACTTAGCATAAGTCAAATTTGTGATCAAGGTTATACTGTTAACTTTGATAAAGAGAATTGTTTTGTTTTAAACAAGAATGGTGAGAATGTTCTTGAAGGTTTTAGATGTAATGACAATTGCTATACTCTTTTGCCTTCTATTATGTGTCAATCTGTTATGAGAAATAACACTGATGTGTGGCATGCTAAACTTGGTCAAAGCCTTGAAAAAATTGTCACATGCAGGGATTGTTCATGGTTTACCTAAGCTAGGTAAAGAATCTGATGGTAAGTGCAAGAGTTTTCAACTTGGCAAGCAATTAAAAATTACACATAAAAGTGTTTTTGACATAAACACTTCGAAAGTTTTAGAATTTCTTCACATGGATCTTATGGGTCCAATTCAAATTGAGAGTTTAAATGGGAAAAGATATATTTTTGTTTGTGTGGATGATTTTTCTAGATATACTTTGGTGGATTTCTTGAAAGAAAAATCTGATACTTTTGATGCATTTAAAACTCTTTGCTTGAAATTAAAAGTTGAAAAAGATTGCAACATTGGAAAAATTGTTCGTATAAGAAGTGATCATGGTAAAGAGTTTGAGAATTCTGTCTATGATGATTTTTGTAAGTCTGCAGGTATTTCTCATGAGGTTTTAGCTCCCAAAACTCCTCAACGGAATGGAGTTGTAGAAAGGAAAAACCGCACTCTTCAAGAAATGGCTAGAGTGATGCTAAATAGCAAAAAATTGACCAAACGGTTATGGGCAGAAGAAATTAACACTGCTTGCTATATCATAAACCGTGTTTTTCTTCGTCCAGGTACATCTAAAACATCTTATGAAATTTGGAAAGATAAGAAACCAAGTGTGGCTTATTTTCATGTTTTTGGATGTGTTTGTTACATTTTGAGAGATAGAGAAAATCTCGGTAAGTTTGATGCTAAGAGTGATGAAGGTGTTTTTATTGGATACTCAACTAACAGTAGGGTTTATCGTGTGTATAACATGAGAACACAAACTGTAATGGAGTCGGCTAACGTTGTTATTGATGATGCTAGGGATTTTTTTGAGTTTTCTACTGAGGAAGAAATTGAAAGGTTTGTTGATGAACCTACTGAAAAACACGAAGAAGCTTCTGTCAGTGATACTACTGTTGCAACGTATGGTCCATCTGTTCCAACAGAGCACGAATCCGATGAAACAAATTCTGGACAGACAGAAAAGAAATTTCCAAATATTATTTCGGATGAAGTCCAAAAGGAGCCATCAACCAAAGTTAAATTAAATCATCCAGCAGATTTAATACTTGGAAATCCAAAAGACAGTATGGTCACAAGAAGAAGGTTTAGTAATGTTGTTCAATTTGTTTGTTTCTTATCTTTACTTGAGCCTAAAAATGTGAAAGAAGCTTTAACTGATGAAAATTGGATTATGCAGGAGGAATTGGAACAATTTTTTAGAAACAAAGTGTGGATTCTTGTGCCAAGACCGTTGCATACCAATATTATTGGTACAAAATTGATTTTCAAGAATAAATCTGATGAATTTGGTACAATTGTGCGAAATAAAGCAAGATTACTGGCACAAGGGTACACACAAGTGGAAGGAATAGACTTTGATGAAACATTTGCACCTGTTGCAAGACTTGAATCAATTAGATTATTATTGTCTATTGCTTGTTTGATTGGTTTCAAGTTTTTCCAAATGGATGTCAAATCCGCATTTCTCAATGGGATCTTGAATGAAGAGGTATATCTTGAACAACCCAAAGGGCTTGAAGATCCCCGTGCGCCTGATCATGTTTACAAATTGGAGAAAGCTCTTTATGGTTTGAAGCAAGCCCCTCAGGCTTGGTATGAGAGACTCACTCAATTTCTTGTTTCTCATGGATACAAAAGGGGTGGAGTAGATAAAACTTTATTTATCAAAAATATTAAATGTAACATAATTATTGCTCAGATTTATGTTGATGATATTGTGTTTGGTTCTACTTCTGACAATGAGGTGCAGGTATTTGTGAAACAAATGAAAGAGGAATTTGAAATGAGCATGGTGGGAGAATTGACTTATTTCTTAGGTTTACAAGTCAAGTAGTTAGATGAAGGCACATTTGTTTCTCAAAGCAAATATGCTAAGAACTTGGTCAGAAAGTTTGGACTTGAAAGTTCAAAGATTGCCAAAACACCAATGGGAACGACTGTGAAGTTATCCAAAGATGAAAATGGTGTCAAAGTTGATCATACACTGTATAGGAGTATGATTGGTAGTCTCATTTATCTCACTGTTAGTAGACCTGATTTGAGTTATAGTGTTGGTGTGTGTGTCAGGTACCAAGGAAATCCCATGGAGTCTCATGTTGCAGCTGTCAAAAGAATCATTCGATATGTTCATGGGACTGTTGATTATGGTATTTGGTATTCAAAAGAAACTAACCCTAATCTAGTGTGTTTTAGTGATGCTGATTGAGCAGGTAACACTGATGACAGAAAAAGCACTAATGGAAGATGTTTCCACTTGGGAAATAATCTAGTCTCTTTGCACAGCAAGAAACAGAATTCTATTTCTCTTTCAACAGCTGAGGTCGAATACATTGCAACAGGAAGTTGTTGTGCTCAACTATTGTGGATGAAGCAAATGATGATGGATTATGGGTTTGATCTTGACATTTTAACTATTTTTTGTTATAATACAACTGCAATTAATATTTCAAAAAATCATGTGCAACATTCTCGTACTAAACATATTGATATTCGTCATCATTTCATAAGAGAATTAGTTGAAAATAAAGTTCTTGTCTTGGAATATATTAAAACACATAAATAGATTGTTGATATTTTCACTAAAGCTCTTGATTTGGTTTGCTTTGATTTCCTCCAAAAATCTTTGGGGGTTTGTTCTCTTTAAATTTCCTTGTTATTTTGTTGTCCTCTTGATCAAATGTGTGTTATTTAAGTTTAAGAAAATTGTCAATTAATTTGAAAATTTTGTTGTGTGTCAAGCTGGATAATCTGACTTGTGTTTATGAGCTTTTAGTTGTATATTCTTGAGAGAAAAATAACCAATTCCTCCTAGGCATATTCGGGTCAATCAATCAATGGTTAAATGTTTGAGCTTCCTTTTGTGTAGCATTGTTTCAAGCTCCTGTGCAAGAATAGAGCTACCTACATCAGTGTGTGAAAGCCGTCTTTTGAGTAAGTTGGAACTTTGTAATTCGGAGTTATAAAGAGGATACGCTATCATAGAAAAGGGCTACCACTGGTGTAGTGTGACAGCATCTTCATGAGTTACAATTATTTATAATTTCGAAAAAGACTTATTTGTCATTGAGCAATGTTCCCTTGCATACACTGTCACACACTTATGCTTGAAACTATGCAAGAAAAATTGTACACAGTTTATAATAAAAAAAAATGTGTGTAAGACTCATACATGTTGATTGATTCACTTAAGAATATGTGCTTGTGACTGAATTGTGCTTTATTTCTCTCGAATATTCTTTCTAATTTTTTTTTATTTTCACAAGTGTTCTTATCCATGGTATACACTGACACTTATTTTCAGTTGCTTGATTTTATTCTTATCAGGATGACTCACATTGATCAAAGCAGATATTTTTGGTTGAGTTTTATTTTTGTGCATTTTTATATATATAAAAAAAAAATTGATTGACAAGGAAATTCATGGTGGACCGAATCTTTGTGGTAATTATGTGAAATTATATGCATTTATTTTGTATGATTTAATATATTCTTTGTCTCCAAGGAATTTATTTTGTCCTCTTTCTCTATTTGAAATACCATGATTTGTTTCTTTATTGTTTTGTACTTTGTTTAGCATTTTTTTTAAATAAAAAAACGGGTAAGGTTGTTTTTTTCATGTGTATTAAGGTTTGTTTCCTTTTATTTTTTAAATAAAAAAAGGGGAAACCACATTTTTTTCGTGGGTGTCTTAAATGGAAAGTTCTTGTCCTTAAAAAGCTTGTCACCTTCCCACGATCCCTCTAAGTCTTCTTCTTCTTATTTTTTTTCTCTCATTGTTTTTGTAAGTGTTTGCTACTTTTCAGAGAAGGAACAATGGTGAAAACTCGTGGAGCTTCCTCTAAGAAGACCCCTGCTACTCAATCTCTGAAGTTTGCCTCAGATGACATTCCTCCTGAATTCTCATCTGTTCCCACAGATTCAAGAACTGTTGCTATAGAACTAGCTGTTGTTCGAGCCTCTCTTGTTTCTTTGGCTTCTTTGAAAGACACAAAGGGGGAGAGTACCTCCAAAACCTGCTTTGTTGTTTTTGAGGGGGAGTTAAGTCTAGTTTCTTTATATGTTTGTTATAAGTTAATGCATGCTTGCAGGGGGAGTTTTTTCTCTTTACTTGTAATTAACATTTGTGTTGCAGGTTTTTTAATTAATTTTGTCTATCAAATTGCCAAAGGGGGAGATTGTAAAATCATTTATTGGCATATTTG
The DNA here is from genome assembly GCF_963169125.1 of Humulus lupulus. Lineage (NCBI taxonomy): Eukaryota > Viridiplantae > Streptophyta > Magnoliopsida > Rosales > Cannabaceae > Humulus > Humulus lupulus. Next base: position 84,114,338 of record NC_084798.1, read on the forward strand.
ATACAATTGACAAAATTAATTATGGAATGCATTTTCGAAATATATTGTGTGGTATTTTCGAAATGGGTAGTTTCCTGTTTTGTTGTGAAATATTTTCTAATCAGATTATTTTATATATGTTAATATATAATTTCCTATAAAAGAATATATTTTCTTGAAATTTGTTTATATGGAAATTATTGGTATTTATTTTTATTTCTTGATCTAATTTATTTGTCTAGAAATCGTGTACAGCTTGCAGAGATAAAGTATATTTTGTTTCCTTATTTATTTAAGGAAACTGGGTTTAAAAACTATCCAGGTTCAATGAATCTGTTTGAACGGATTGCCAGTCTGTTTGAACAGATTCTGACTTTCTTGTTTGGGAAGATTTTCCATTTATTGTCTGATTGGTTTCTGATTTGTTTTCCACGACCTAAAGGGATTCTAAAAAGTATATAATCATCCTTAGGTCACTGGCTTTTCATCATCTCTCTTGGTGTATTATTTTCCAAATATTTTCAAGTTTTAGAGAGACTTTTTATTATGTGAAGAACTTGAGTCCAGCAAGTTCTTAGTGGTTTATTATAGTGTACTTCTGTATTGTTTTCTTTGTGTTAATTGTGCAGGTTGAACACACTTGGACATTGTTCATCAAGCTTCGGGAGAAGTCTTGTTCGTGAATCACTTTTCGGGAGGAAAAGTGCAAGTGTTATGATTTGAAGGGAGTTCAAGATCTTAGCACTTCAGAAATTTGATTAGGAGTTTAGATTACAACAATTGCGACAAATTCAAGAGGGAGTCTTTATTTGTATAAGTCAATTCGGTTTTGTAATCATTTAGATATTCTTCTAATAAATTTCATTCTCTGGGCGTGGCCCCGTGGACTAGTAGCAATCTACAAAGATTGATGATACCACGTATAATTTCGTGTGTTCTTTACCTTTTGTTCGTTTTTATCTTCTGGTGATAAACTGTTTAAACATATCTGGTTTCTGTTCAAACAATCTCTATGTCCGTTTAAACATTTCTGTAACAGTTCAGCAATTAATTATTTAATTTGAATAATTAAGTTGGTAATCATAAAAAACAGAATTTCATTAATTTTTTAAGAATTTAATTAATATTTTTAAGAAAAAAATAGATTTGTTTTTAATATAAAAAGAGCACAATTTGGTAGTGGTCAAAGTTCGGGGCAAAATTGATAATTATTCTACACATGGCACTGCCACATCAATAGACAAAATGCCACATCATTAATCTATTACCCACATAGGACAAAATCTAACTGAGGTCTCATATTTCAGTAATGTGTATACTTTGGGGGGAATGTTTAACATCGCAAATCATTTGGGGGGCACAATCATATAGTGGTTATAGTTCGAGAGAAAAAATTGTTAGAAATAATATAGTGGAGAAAAACAAAATATATATTTAATATATTTAATTGAAGAACAGAAATGCAAAAATACAATACAAAGAATAAACCAAAGTCGAGGCACGCGAAACGCGCTTTCCTTAAAGCATATTTGTCCCCTCTACCTGAACAGTGCTAAAGGATTCGTAAGCAACCACTTGCCAGGATACAAAAGCTATCAAGCAAGACGAAAGTACCACTACGCTGCTAAGGCGAACTCGAAACAAACCTTCCTTCTATCACCATAAACTACTACAAAGACAGAAGAGAGAAAGAGACCAAGACTATTGTGTGTGATACTCTATATCTGTGTGTCTTAGAATGAGGTAAGAAGACTCCTTTTATAGGCTTCATGGAGGGTTGAAAATGTGTGTGAAATCAAGTCCATTAATGCTCAAATATCCCACAAATATGAGATCTTAATTTCTATAAATCAATCAGAAATAATCACACTTATTCTAGTAATATGAGCTATTTTACCCAAAGTAATTTTCTGAAAAACAATCTGAATTAATCACACAATATTCTATCTGAATTAATCACGCAATATTCTGATATTTCATTTTTTACCTAAGTGATTTGCTAAAATCAATCAGAATAAATCACATAATATTCTAATAATCTCATTTTTAATCAAAGTGATTTGCTGAATTATTACCATTTTAAGTATCAATTTCTCATTTACCCAATTTTTCCAACAAAAATATATTATTTATTCTATAAAATATATAAAACTAATTTATCAAGTATTCACATGGGAGACTGTAAAAAGGAGTAAGAAAGATACATCAACACTTTTACAAAACCCAAACATATTTCTTTCTATTGTGAAAAATATATGTATTAATAAATAATTAGATATTTAGTTATTCACCTTTATAGCTGGTTATATAAAGTGCCCATCATAAATGGGGTGGCCTGCGTGAGATATGAAGCAAAAAATATTGGAGTGCCAATATGCCATGCCATGCCATGCCAATCCAACCAACAGCCTCAGATTTATATAAATATATTGTATTTTTATAGGGAAAGAAATATATTTAAATTCCCAACAATATTACCAAGCCAGAAAAAGAAAGGCGAGCCATCATTTAGAACATAAGTAGCTTCCAATTAGGGAAGCACTACAGTGAATTTCATGTAAGTAAAATAATAATAAGGTTTATTGCTGTGTTGGCTAGCAATAATGAAAATATAAATGTTTTTGAATTGGATGACATGCTTTTACAATTTTATTAATTGTGTTTTCTTTGTTTTCTTCTTTTATATATTAACAAAGTTTTATAGATAGCTAGAATTATTGACTAATAATCCTTCAACAAATACGTGTACGTATGAAATGACTTCATCAAATTAACCACGTACCATAAAAGATATAATATGATATATATATACATATTTATATATGCCCAAGCGTTTCTTACTTTAGAATATATTTTGGGTACTCACTTAAGTAATTAGCTGATCTCTATCTAAATTATAATAACTTGCAGTTATTAGTCTTTTTTTATTGTCATTATTATTATTAATGTTATTTTATTCAACGTTTAGTTTTCTTGTCAGCGAGGGAGGGGACCTTATTAGATAATTAATGGATTTCGAAGGAGATCTATCAAAAGCCAAATATTATGATTAATTATTTCTTGATTAATTAATTTAACCATCATCCCAGAAATCAAGGTTCAATTTGTACCTATAAAATCACTTTCTACTAACTACTGTTTTAGACTCAATATTCTTTACTCTTTCTTGGGTTAAGAATTAACATTAATTGGTCAAGATTAGATGTGCCCTAAAAAATCCAAAGTAAATATGACATTTTCCATTGCATCCACAATAACCTAAAATATTAATTTATCAACTAAATCTTGACCAATTATATATATATATATAACAAAAATTTTGAACTCGATCTATCGTATCTATCATATGGATTCATGTTTATACGGTCAAGGATTGGTTCCATTTAGATATTCCAAAAGAAAGCATGCATACATAGGGTAATAAAAACGATCTGCATGCAATTGAGTGGCATTTTAACTTTAATTAACAAAAAAATCAATTTTCTAATCCTAAAAAGCATATGATTAAACTTTTTATTTTATATGTAATCATCATTCATATTTGAAAATTTTATAGTCTCTTTTGTCAAAGAAAGAAAATGTTAAAGTCACCGCTGTCCATGCCACTAAGAAACTTTCAAAGTTCTTTTCCTATACATGCTTTCCAAGATTCAGAAAGGGACAATAGAATGATTCTCAATGGTAGAGAAGATGTTGATTGAAACTTATAAATAAATTAACTTTGATAATCATGACTAAATATAGAGTAGTAGTAGCTATTCTAAAATAAGTGGAAAAGGGGAGTTGTTTTTTTTTAAAAAAAAAAACAAGACTAAGTAACAGCAATAAACTACATCCACTTATTCTTTTATTATTTCTTCGAAATAATTAAAACACAAAAGACCCGGAATCTTGTTTCTTATTTAAAACCTTTTACTCCTTTCTCTTTTGCAGGGTTTTACATCTCTCTTTCAAAAGTCTACACCACACACCGTGATAGTCGCCGGTTCACGTGATACTAGGCCGGACCTTATTTTCCTTCTTACTATCCTTTATCTTTAACGTCCTAACTACCCTATATATAGTATAGTAATATAGGTTTTTGCTTCATATTCAACTTTGAATTTGAAGAATTAAATAAAGGCCCTTGTAAAGTTATATAAGTGACTATACTATACATGATATTCTTTTCTATTATATAATACTAAGTTGAACCAAACTTTTGAAATGATCATCGCCGTTGGATGTGTGGGTCAGGCTTCTTCTTTTTTTAATGGGGTGATGAGATTATTTATTGTATTGTTATAGCTATATGGTAGCTCCTTTGATGAAGAAAGAAAAGGTGAAAAAGTTAAAATAGTAGAAAAATAAGAGTGGTGGAATGGTCAAAAAAGAGACGGTAGTTATTTTCCTTTTATGCTTGTGGCCATGACCTTTTGTCTATGGCTCTTTGGATTTTAATATGTGGGGGTCAAGGGCTTTAATCAACATGTTTGATTATTATATATATATATATAACAATGTATAATGTATAACAATTTATATATATATATATATATCCTGTTAGTTAGAGATTATAATGTAGTCCATATTAATATATAACAATGTATATTAATATTATGTAGATTCTTTTCAATATCGTTTGAAAATCCTCATTTATATAAAGGGTTTACACACACATATATGTACAGTATATTTATTATACATTTGAATGGAGAAAGAGAAAGATAAAAAAAAATTATTATTAAGTCATAATGTCTTTGATTCAAATAAAGTATTAGATATATATAAATAATTTATCTGTTTAAGATTGACGTCAACACATTTAAATACATGGATATATATATAGCCATGATTCATAGCAGCATTTCACTCCATTTTTCAAGAGAAATATTAATTCTCATTTCTTTCTTATATAAATATAAAGAAAAAGGGTATCCTATGTAAGTTAATTAAAAGACAGTTATTGAGGTCATGTGTATATGGACCAAGAGTTTGGTTCATGCATATATATTTGAAAATCTGAAAAGTTGAATATATTTTTAAATGTTAACAAGGTTGAGTTGAATAAAAAACTCTGATAATTGCATGCCATTACTCGGTGTTTTGAGAATTTAACTTGACAAGATCCCATTAGTCTCTTTAAGATATATATATACCATTTGTAGGCCATTAGAAAAAGCAATGTTGACATGAAACGGCTTATCCAAAGCTGGTTTTGTTACTTATTTGAGGAACAGGCTCCCCACAATTATTCAAACAAAGCAAATACAGTTGAGTTTTTGTGCTGAGATTATAAGCCATATATTAACCATATTGGTTGGGTTCTAGTACGACAACGCTTTTAAGTCTAACGAGTTCAACAAAAAAATTCACGAGAAATCTAAGCTAAGTTTTAGCTTCCTAGCTATATTCTATTTGAGTAACTCAATTAAAGCTACAAACACACACACACACATATATATATGTGTGGTTGATTGGTTTAGTTATAGGCGGTTTTTTCCTACGAGTGAATGAAAAAGCAATATATATACATATTGAATAATAGATAAGTCATAGGAGCATCAATCCAATACATTAAGCACTTGTTGCTTTGCTTTGTCTGTATCTTTGTGAGATAGAGAAGTTCCTTTAAGCAATAGTAAGACTAAGGTGACATTAATTGATGGGATTCTTCTCATTTATTCCTATTTTGTCGACTTAGATGCCAACGTACGTATCTAGCTATATAAACATAAAAACCATATATATAATATAAAGATATAGACCATCTATCTAGCTATAAATTCATATTATATATATATATATATAGAGAGAGAGAGAGAGAGAGATCAACTTAATTAAAGGGTTATTGGAAATAGGTTTGCATGAAATTTAGAAATTTTGGACTTTTCCAGTAAGAAGAGACGTGGGTGGATCTCGAGCTAGCGCCGAAGCAAATAGTTTTAGTTTAAACATTTACTTAAAATGTAGGCATTGGTTTTCATTTGTTCTCATTCTTAGTCAATGTTAATACTTCTCACTATGTGCGCTATATGTGTCTCATTTCGTCCCAAACTTAATTACTTTATGCACATTTTATTAACAAATAACACTTTCTTTTCGAATTATGGGGAAAAAAACGTTAAGAGAGTTGTTTAGTTCAAAACTTCATTTCAAAAGTTATAATAACTGTATATGGATCTCTTCAATAATGTTGATTTTTTTGCTTAAACTAAGTGAACCTTTAAATCAGAATTACTTCATTTCTTCCAAAAAAAAATGGCCATTCCATCATCGCATGCTTATTTGGGACTAGAAATACCAAACAAAATTAACAAGCCAAAGTACACGGAGAGAAGAAAGACATTTCGTATATACTAGCAACACTAGTTCAACAAATCAGTCCATCGTATAACAATATTTACTCCCAATCCATCTTATAACAATATTACTCGTTTGTTTTCCTTACCCCTGCAACTAGCGAGGGAGAGAGAGAGAGAGAGATTAAGAAATTGTTGATTAAAGTCGTTTGGCAGACATATAGAATTTTGGGAACTATTGTTTTTTACAAAATTGAAAACTATAGGAAATCGATCACATAGTACTGTAAAGGAATGTAATATATGAGAATGCTTATTTTCTCTTTAAATGTGATAAAAAAAACATTGCATTTGATGGTTCCATTGCATGTTTTATCTTTGAGTTTCCACTGGCTTTCTCGATCTTGATTTCAATATTTTTGTGGTGGAAAGTAGTTTTGGGACACTAATCCTTAAAAGTAATTTCAATATTTTTGTGGTGGAAAGTAATTTTTCACGGCCTTTCGAGATATATATTAAAAATGTATTGTCAATCATTTGTATTCATTTGAAGAATAAATGTGTCATTTTAGGAAACTAATATTATAAACGACTTTCCCTTTTTATTTGTATTTAGTAATTGCGAAAAATATCTCAATATGTTAGGGAAAAGTAAGTTAGATTCCACTACAAGAAATGGGACTTTTCTCGACGAATCTCATCGTTTCGCCGTGAAAAGTCAACTTTTGCCGGCGATTATAGTGAAAGTCCCCTCTTTTGTCAGCGGTTTTCTTCGCCGGTGAATGTAACTTTGTTGACGACACTGTTCACGAAACGCGCTAGCAAAGAGTGATCGGATTTAAGTGGGAATTTTGCATAGAATTTTGGCGGCGAGTGTGTGAAAATCGTCGAGAAAGGTCTACAACTTTCGCCGGGAAATGTCTTAACCTCACCGGAAAAAGTACTACTACAAAATTGACATGGGACGATGGTTTTAAACCGTTGTATGGACTTTCATACGTCGGTTCTAATACCGTCGTCCCATGCAATGTCATGCCATGTAAAGCATGAAACAACAGTTTAAATAAAAGTGTCATCTCCCGTCATACATGAGACAATAGTTCCTATACAAACGTTCTCTCTTGTAGTACATGAGACGACAGTTTATGTGTAAACGTCATCCACTGCAGTAAATGAGATGACAGTTCCTACTCAAGCGTCATCCTCCTGCAGTACATGAGATGACAATTTATGTGTAAACATCGTCCCCTGCAATACATAAGACGACAGTTTTGTGGAGACCGACGTCCCATGTAAAATATGATAATTTTTTCATTTCTCTATTTTCAATACTATATTCATTCATAATTTCCTGTGTAATTACAACATAGTTCAAATAGAATCAATAGGCAGACAAAATCAATATAACTCAGTATGTTCAAAATCTAAAAATTGCAAGATCAAAATATAGACTTGGAATAACTATGTAAGTGCTAACTAAAAACTACAATTAGTATATTTTTTAATTATGATTTCAAAAGTTACTCTAGCTATGACTCGTCCGCTCAAGAAGCTTGGTTGCCTATTCATTTCGAATTTCATTAATTTCGCCAAGTGTATATGTATTTTTCCCACCACACTACAAAACACAAAATAAAAAACTAAATCAGAAATTAAATTCAATAGAATTGTAGTTCAATAATAATAAATACAGTTACATTACTAGTTAGCCATAACATGGGTGTCTCATTCAAGAAATAGTCATTCACCATCCTTATGATATAAAAGCTGCACTCTACTGACAATGTTTGACTTAAATTAAATGAAAAGCAAAATATTCGAACATCTAACAGTATGTCCCCTGAACTTATAAAAAGTAAAAAACAAGAAACTTCATCTAAGAATGATTTGATATTGAGAGGTGTCTTGTGGTGAAGATGATATCATTTACCTCTACAAGTTGTTTTTCTGTCATTTCAACACCCTCTAGAAGTGTTTTTAAAAGTGGAGCAGCCCCAGATGAATCCTTAGATGTGTCAATCTTTGAAAAACTTTCTTTGACAACTGAAGAAGCTCGTCTCAAATTGTCTGCAACATCATGTAGACTCTTTGCGAAATTCTGCAACAAGACTTCAAGCCATTTGTCAAGCTAAGACTTCAACAGGCATACCAAACCTACTATTTTGAACAAGGAAACTTTAATGTGAAAATAAGATATATATATGCAAATAAGCTTTGGTACCAAACCTGAATGGCAAATTTTTTCGAGTTCTCTGCTTCACGTCGTGTCCTGTTCATGACATTCTCCATTTTTGCATAGCTTCTGAGGACTTTATCTTGCATTTTCTCAATCTCTTTATGCTTCTGCTTCAAAAGCTCTTCCTTCTCAGCCACAAGTTTCACCAGATCATCTACACTCAAATCCTCGTCGGAATTTGAATCAGAAAATGCTGCTCGTTTAGTTCTTCTCCTTGTTTTCACATTATTAGACATAGTAGACTGAGAATCTGATAGAACCTGATTCTTTTGTCTGATCAGCAACATCACTCTGCTCAGAGGTGGCTTGACTGGAGACTTTAGCATCTCCATTATTCTCTGAATTACTCCCATGTTCTTTTTCAGAAGTCTCGGGGGACGCAGAAGAAGCAAAACCAAATCTTTGAAAGGGAGAAGAACTCAGATGGAATAGAGACACCTGGCCAGGAGCCAACTAAAGAAGAAGAAAAAACCCAAATTCAATAAATTAGATAGCTTTAAAAATTTCGGAACACAACTTAAATTTTGAAAGCACAACCCTTTAAACTTCAGCAAACACACTGGTTAGATACATAAGCTAATACAACGGTTAGATACATAAGTAAGATGAAAGTTAATAAGAACCTCAGCTATATAAGCTAAAGTTGTAAATATAACCATAAAACTATATTTAATTAAGCGAACACATTAAAACAAAAAATTAGAAACTAAAAATCTGTACTTCAGACATTGTAGTAATCATGAAGCCTGCACATATACATATAATGTAACAATCTGAAAGAAGCCCAGAAAGCAAATCAAGTATTGCCCTCAAAATTTGTTATTGACATTAATCAAATAAAGGCTCTGATTCATGAGAAGTTAAACTTTTTTAATCTTGAAATAGCATACAACAATATTTTAAATAATTAAAATTGAATAGGAAAAAAGAAAATAAAAATTACATTCTGATTGACAAATCCACTGCAAACCTAAAACCCTAGCAAAACCCTACAGAGAAAATAGTAAAATCAATGAGCTTTTTAGGTACCTTGATGGAGGATTCATTGACAAGGGAATGAAACTGATTGGAGAGATTCGAAAGGTGTTTAGTTTGTGGAGAAGAGAGGAGCAAGGAGCTCCTGGGGATGGTCCTCCGAGGACTACTGCAATAACTAAAAATGTTAAAGAAAAAGGCAACAATCTTCTTGGACAACCAGTCTTCTATTCGCCTCTGTAAGAATCTGGTTCATCATGAAAAGACAAAGCATATCGACATTTGTATTTGTTGCAGTGCTATGCACTATTAGACACTAATACAAATGGGCATAGTGTATTAAATTTGTATGCAAGTGTGATGTTTGTAAGTATTAGATGTGGTGATATGCACTATATTATTGTTGTGTCCCAAAACAATATGATAATACAAATGGGCTTAGTGTATTAAATTTGTATGCAAGTGTGATATTTGTATAGTATTAGATGTGGTGATATGCACTATATTATTGTAGTGTCCCAAAACTATATGATAGATCATACCTAAAATCTCTTAGGCCTCTCATTTTTTGTAGTGATGGTCATCTAGTCAACAACTGAAATTAAGGAAAAACATTAATAAGTGCCAAATTGCAATAGTCACTCCACTGATAAAAGCACTGTTTTAGGAGTCCACATATGTCTAAATTTGAATACTATCCTTGTAATAGCAGAAAAAATCTACTGTGAAGGCAGCTATTAGAAGTCCAGGCAGTTCTACATGGAATTAAATGCAAATGTTACTCAGGAATTTGTAGCAGTTGATAAACATTTTCTTTTGCATAATTTAACGATCATGACTAATAGGAAGAAAGAAAACAATGGTAGTTAAGTGGCAGTACCTGCAAAACTAGTGATGAAAATATCTCTGTAGCTGACATCCTGTGACTTTGGTGATTGCAAATTGTTTGGATAACATTTACTATGTCCATTATTTAACTCAGATGTCAGCAACACGAGGCCATAATATGAAAAAGCATTTCCAAAATATACAAACCATAAAAGCAAGGTAGACCTAACTAATTTTGGGGAAAGAAGAATTAATAGTGATGAAAATGCCCCTGTCTTAGAATCTGCTTTCTTAGAAGTTGTGGTTTCATCACCTGCGGGCGGCAGTAAATGTGAATCTTCTTCTTCTGATGGGGTATTCTTTTCTTGTAGCTCAATTTGGTGATCTGAAACAAGAATACCAGGAGGGAGCTTGGTTTTGTTCATTCTTGCTATTTTTTCTAAAACATTGAGTGCTTCGGCTGTTCTTCCTTTCGAGCATAAAAATCGTGGTGACTCAGGTGCAACCCAATAGAATAGAAGGAGAAGGGATGAAGGTATTGAAGACAGGGCAAGAAGCCATCTCCAGCTCAGTGTTGGCATGACAAACTGTAAAGCACACAACATTTTAAGATCAAGATGCAAATTCAGTGTATTTATTATCACATATCTGGGCAGTAAAAGACTTGCTGAAGTTGACTAATTAACTTGCACCTTAAGTAATTTATGTTGCTTATCTGGTAGATTTAATGGACTGACATAAACAAAAACTCCCAATATTCTCCATTTTCATAGCAATTCAATTTCAAAATTTTGTGCTCATATCTTTTGGTACAATGATTCGTAATCATTTAGTAAAATATAAACAAGTAGTTAGAGTATAATAAATGGCAAATTTAGTTTAAAATAAAACATTAAGTTAATATAATGCGCAAGAGGATAAGGGCAGAGTGTTCTCAACTCACAACATGAAAAGAGTGGAAGAGGCAAAAAGAGCTTAAACAAAGACAACCAATCTAATTAAATTTTGTGAGCAGGGAACTAAAAATGTGCTGATTACATAATTTGGTCCAAAAAAAAATCATAATCCTTGGAGGCACCCAAAAGATTCTATTGTGTTGACCGATCCAAGTCTTTATGATTATATATTTTTTATCATATAAAAAAAACTACTTTTCTAAAAGCATCAGATCATGAAGCAAAATGGCATGCCAAAAGCATAGAGACATATCAAAATGAGAGCACAGCCATTCTCTAAAATGTTTAATTTGTCACAGACAAAGAATGAACTGGCTGAAAACAATGCTGCTGAATGCATAAATTTTTTTAATGATTGAGAGGGTTATTCCAATCTGAAGTCAAATGTCAAAGTCTAAGGAAGAATAAGAACCAAAGCATTTTCACAACCCTTAAAAGGTGTTGAATAATGTTCGGCCAAACCCAAGTCTTAAATCATACTACTGTCCTTTTAAAAAATCTTCTAATCTATTCAGCATAAGGGCTGAAGATCCTTTATGTCTAGAACGTTACTTTAAAATTAAAATGACAGTTAGATTTTGAGATATTAGAATTAGGTAAACATATGCATAACCATCACCAAGAAAAATAAGGTAATTAGAAGCATACCCATGCAAGTGAAGCCTCAAAAATTGTTCCAAGAGTCCAAAAAGCTGAAAAAATAACCATCCAAGTACCTCTGTTACGAGTAGGAATGAACTCCAGAAACCAAGATGAGAGTACAGGACCACCTCCCAACCCAACACCAACCAAACAACGACAAATAAGCAACATTATATAATTGGGAGCAAGTGCACTCATAAATCCAGCCCCAGCAGTAACCATAGCTGTCATAAGGAATCCTTTCCTGAGGTTGAAAGAAGGGAATGAACAATTAAGACAATGGGAGAGGTATTAAAATTCACAATAAGCTCTAGCTCCACAATGATCATGAGAAGAAAAACTAAATTTATTGAAAACATATGCATCAGAAAAAAACTATACTAGAAAAAGTGGCAATTACATGGTACAAATAGCTAAAGGCAAAGAACCAAGTAACTGCTTCTAACAGAAAATAAGCATGTTAACAAACCTTTTGAATAATACAACAAGTACATACTTGTCAGAACTATGTGGAATAACATATTGAAAAAGTTGTAACAAGTCATAACACAGCCGCAAGAACACAATGGTTAAAGCTTCGGTAATGGATTCAATATCACAGCTTGTTAAAAGAGTTTGCACTAATATGACTTCAAATGACACAAACAAAAAACATTCCTAATCAAAACAAAATGACAATCCTAGTTATAGAGATGTCGATCACTTCTACAGCATCAGAAACGTTTGGAAGTTCATAATTAAGGACATAATTATTGTTACGCGCATACTGCATATAGTTTTAAGAATCACATTAAAAGTTGCATCAGCTGTCAACTTTCTCATGAGAAAATGGAAGAGCAGTAGATCATCTCATAACATCTTTCCTTTGAATGAAAGTAAAAAATTAAGATTGGTGAAACAAAAGAAGACCCACCTTCTTCCATGTTTATCCGAAACAATGCCCCATGAATAAGCTCCGACGAGCATGCCAGCAAAAACAACACTAGTTATAAGGCTTTGTTGATGAGATGAGATGACCCATGCTGATCGAAGAGCTGGCCCAACAAAAGAAAGCAGCATCATCTCCATTGCCTCAGAAATCCAAGCCATGCCTGCGTAACAGAGCACAAGAACATGGAAGTTTCCGAATCCCATAGACACAAGGGCCTCATCCACAGTAAAGGTTTTGCTGCCATCTTCTGGTGGCATCTATGGAAACTGACGAGCAACAACGAGCTTTTAATTTGTGAATTTTTGGTTTTTTGTTGAAATGTACAGTCATAAAACGATCTATATCTAACCTTGATTATAATAATAATACCTAAAATTCGAGACTTTAAATCACCATAACACTGCCAATCCAATAAAATTCAACATTTCTAAGAAAAATAAACACATCAAAATGTAAATCTGAGTATGAACATGATCATTACAATGGAAAAAATAACTAATACCCAGATCCAAAAGCCACAGACCGAAACAAATTGATAAGGAAAAATGATCCAATCTACGAAAAATGAAAGAGATTGATATTGACCATGGCCATTTTGACCAGAAATAGTAAACAAGAGAAAAGGAAGAACCGTGGAATTGGTATGGCGGTCTCCGTCTTCTTGAGGTTGAAGGGGTCCTCGTCAATGGAGGTTATCCGGTTCTGGTGTGCCTCGTCAATGTTACAAACAAACTTTACCAGCAACAAGAATTTTAGTTTTCTTTTGTTTTTAATATTAAAGGGGCAAGAGAAGACTGAAATAGAACAAATGACAATGCTAAAGAATTAAAGGACACAGATATCACAAGGCAACAGTACATCTGTTGCTAGAAAGACAAAACATCTAGTTGGCTTAAAATACAGATAAACCATTGAGTACATATATATGTAACTATAAAGAGAAAGAACAAAAATGAGTGCAGAACAAAAATTGAATCTTATTCGCAAAATTGAATCACGATAATGGAACATCCCATTCACAGAAACACATATTCAATCAAATCTTTAGTATTTAAACCAAAAAACTCAGTTCAGAGAAAGAAAGAAAAAAAGAAAATACCCAAAGTCTTGTGGCTATCACTATGACGAAGATAGAGAAGCAGGTACAGGGCAGCGTGAAGAGCTTTACGCCGGAGATGGGTGGAGGGCGGCGATCGAACGGTCGGATTGAGAATTAGGTGCGAAGACGCCGGAGCTTTAGGCCGGAGATGGGTTGGACCATAAGCAGATTAGGGTTTTCCCGTACGCGGGGAAGGATCCGTCGTCGTCGCCGTCACCTGGGCTGTCGCCGTTCTCCCTAGTTGTCGTCGATTGTTGGATTGTCGCTGGTCGTTGTTATGGCAGAGGGTTGTGCTATTATCTTGTGCACAAGAGAGGGTTTCTTTCACAGTTAGTATTTTTATTCAATTTCTTTTTATATATTATATTTTATTAGTTTAAAAACATTATGGTTATAATTTAAAAGTACTCTTAATGGAAGTATATATATATAACTAATAGAAGTATGACTTTTTTTTAATTAATTTTTATCTTTTAGTATTATTAATATAATATTATTAAATAAGTTAACAATTAATATTAAATAACTCTTTTAAATTTAAATTTGAATTATTAATTATTATTTATTTTTTATAAATATATTTGCATAATAGATTAAGTATATTTATTAATTCATATTAAAATATACAAATTTAATTAATGCCAAAAAAATTGGGTTGCATTGAGACAACGTTTCTATTAGAACCATCTTCTTGTGTTAAAGGTAGATACGTGACAACAGTCTCTATAGAACAGTCATCTCATGTAATCTTTGGTTTGAATGGCACGACAGTTTTAGATAGTCTGTCGTCTCATCTCTACTTTTAACATGAGACGACTATTCTACTAAAAATGTCGTCTCATGTGCGTCATCTAAGTACAATTTTCTAGTAGTGAGTATTGTTTTTTTTTATCTTGTACACTTTTTTTTAGTTAAACTTTCATCGTTCTATATGTTTTGAGTTTGGAAAATGTAATCAACTGTTTGATTTCTTCCAAATTGTTTCAATATTAACATATAAACTTACTAATAGTGTTTTCTTAACAATTTGAAGTTAAACCGGTTTGATCGGTGTTGATTTAACCATGATATCTTTGTGGTGATATTTGATAATTAAATATTATTTTACAACTAATCAATGGTTTGATTGTACATATAGTGTTTTAAGATACATATTCTCTAACATTAATAACAGTTCTTATTAACTGTTAATACTTAGTGTTATGATATGTGTGTAACGTTGTTAATCAAACTACGAATTGGTAATTTCTTGCAACGTTAGCTAATTATTACTTAGATAAAATATAATAAATGGTTTGATTGATTCGTGAGTGTTTAAATATCAATAGTCGAAGTAAGTATCACTGTTCTTCTTGAATGTTAAGCGTTAAAGTGTTCTGGTTTCTATTATTTGATCTTGATCTCACAATAATCGTTCAATCAACTCTAGCCTTAAGATTTGATTAGTCTTTTTGATCTTAATCAACTATACTATTGTCTCTCGGAACTTTGAGATTACAAATATCGGTAAAAAAAACTTTTACGGTAGATTATACTTTTGTCGGCGGAACCACTTTTACCGACGATATAAAGTGTCAGCAAAAGTCCCACTTACCTCAATTTACACATGGGACTTTTGTCAGCAAGGTAAGTGAAGCTCGTCGGCAAAGGCCCATGTGTAAAATGGGCAAGACATTTGCCAGCGAGCTCCAACATGCCGACAAAAGGAAAAAAGTGTCGGCATAAGGTTAATTAATCAAAACGCATCATTATACTTTGGGGTTTCTCATGTTACTTTTTCCGGCGAGGCCAAACGCACAAGAAAAAGTCATAGCAATATCAGCTCCTGCACCACGCCTCCTCCCTCACTTCTTCTTCTTCTTCTTCAGCAACCTGCCACCGCTGCCCCTCCGACCACCGTCCCCCACCAACCATGCCACAACCCATCCGAGCCCCCTCTTCCCCGAGCCCCTCCACACCCACGACACCCCCATCGTCCCCCCTCCCGAGCCCCTCCACACCCACGACATCCCCCACCCGAGCCACCCCACACCCACCGCCGGAGCCGGTGCCACGCCCCCATCATGTCTCCCACCACCACTGATCCACAATTTCAATTTTTACAGAAAGGTAATTTTTCATTTTATTTTTTGATTTTTGTGTAAATTTCTAACATATTCTATTTTTGTGTCCAAGATCCTCCACCGTCATTGTGAGTCCACTGCTCCGCTACCACCGCTGTCGCTCCACTATGAAATCAGATTAAAAGTATGTTTTCATGTAATTTATGTATATATTATTTTGTGTATGTGTTAGAAAATTTTAATTATGTGTTAGCATTTGTATATATGTTTGATATTTTTAAATTTAAAATAGAAAAAAATTAAAATAATTGAAATCGGTTGGTTATAAATATTTTATGTGTTATTATAAATGTTCTAGGATTTTTTGAGTGCAAGATTTTAAAATTTTGGAAATGGTCATATTAAGTCGTTATTCTACAGAATTTTTCGTGAAATTTAATTAAGTAAACTAATTAAAAAAATTGTTATATGCTATGTCAACATAATTAGAAACTAAAATTGTAATGAATATTATATAATTAGAGGTAATTAGTATTTTTATAATTAATTAAAAATTATTAAACAAATAAATTAGTAGTTAATTAGAAATTATTTTGTTATCTATGTCCTGATATCCTTATGATTGATGGGTGTTGACCACAACTATCAATGATAGGGATTTCGGCACAGAAAATATAATCTTTGATTTATTAAAATTAATAAACTATTAATTAATAAATTTATAAATTAATTAGTAATTATTAATTATTTATAAAATCATTAATTAAATTATTAATAATTAATAACTTAAATTTTCATGCATAAAATAACTAATTACATGCAGCAGAAGCAAGCAATGGTACCAGGAATGAATTTCGCAACCCAATTTCAGCCCCCACCCCCACCCCCACCAACATTTAATTTTGATGGTGTTTCAGCTAGCTAGCCATCCCATTCAGTCCACTAGGAAGACAATGACGATGATGATGATTTCGCTGAGTAATAGCACTTTTATTTTCACCTTTAATTTTAAGACAATTTATTTTATTTTTTTAAGTACTTTTATGGCATTTAGTTAATTATGTATTATTAGTTTGTCAATTATATTTAAAAGACAATTATGTGGTTTTTTTATATAATATTAATAAAATTAATTAATTACCAATAATAAATTTCAAATTTATTTTATAAATATATTAAAAAAAATTTCTCAGCACGTTTTTTGCGTCGACAAAAGTAATTTTATTTTTTTAAAAAATAATTGAAAATGCTTTTCCTGGTGCGTTTTTTGCGTCGACAAGAGTAATTTTTTTAAAAAAAATAATTGAAAATAATTTTCCCGACGCATTTTTTGCGTCTGCAAAATTAACCTTTTCCTCAGCCAGACTTTTGTCGGTGGCTAAATAACCCCCGGTAAAAACCATAGTTCGCCGCAAAAGATAGTCTCGCGATTTCGTGGGACAGTCTTTTGTCAGCGAGATGTTTTTGTGCCGAAGACTTATTTTCACTGCCAAAAGCACTTTTTCCAGCATAATTTGAACTCACCGGCAAAAGATGGTGCAATGACCATTCTTTGCCATTCCCTTTCAACGACGCAAAAGCGCATCGGCAAAAATAAAACGACTTTGGTCAGTGAAATACCTAGTTTTTGCCAGCAAGAAAACCTGTCGGTAGAGACCTCATTTCTTGTAGTGTTCATTCACAACGAGACAATTTTTGTACTGTTACGCACACTGGCAAATTGTCAACTCATCCTAGGATTAGAAGAAAACTCATTGAACTCAAGTTTCACAAATTCTTCTTGGCCTATCAGAAATAAAACACACTCATGAACATAGCCTCAATCTATATTTGTCACTTTGCTAGAAAGATGACCATTAACATTTCTTAATGGGATAATTTTTACTATAGGAGGAGGGTATCTGTAACGACCCAAATTTACTAATAAGGTTTAGGGGCCTTGATTAGTGTGCCTGGAGGGAAATAAATGAATTATTGTCATATTATGTGAATCTATGTGAATATGTGATAGAGATGCATGTTTAGTCGAATTAAATATGCATGTGGGCCCCGTTTGGATATTAGGGGCATGATTGTGATTTTAGCCCGTTGAGGGCATAAATGTGATATGTTTGCGATATATCTGTGTGGCACGATCCGAGACAGTTCTAGGAAGCCGTTAGTCAGAAAGTCACAACGGGGTTAAGAATCCGACTCGGGGCAAGTCGAGGGGTATACCGGGTATAAGATATCTTTTGGGGTTTCCGAGTTTTGGAAATAAATATTTGGAGATATATTTGAGGTTAGAATGTCTAAGAGGGAATATTGGGGAAATTTACCATTTTGCCCTCGGGGACATTTTGGTACCCTGAGCCTTGAGGTAACCACATAGACTTAAGTTAAATAAAACAAAAAAATAGGAAACTCCCAGACTTCTCTAAACTGACTCTATCTCTTCCTTCACCTCTCTTTGGAAGACTTTCTTTCCATTTGAAGCTTGGGGAAAACTCTTGGTAAATCAAGCTAAAGACTAAGAAGTGGAGCTGGGATTTCGGGGAGATTAAAGCTTGGAATCTAGAGGATTAGCTCAGAACTTAATTAAGCAAAGGTAAGTTTCTTAATATGTTTAGTTATGTTAATTTGCAGCTGGTTTTAGGTTGAATATTAGAGTTTTGCATGTTGGAGGGATGAAGATTCAACTTTGATTTTTATAAGGGTTTTGGTTTGAGTTTCTGTTGGGTTTTGCTGTTGAATCAATAGTATAGTCTTTGTGATAATTAGTTTGGAATGTTGGCTTGATTCTGGGGATAATTGGACTGGTTTTTGAGGTGAAAATTGTGAGTTTTTCTGGGGTTGAGGGGCCGGACCGCGGCGTTGTTCTTGCTGAGCCGCGACCCCTTAGAACTTGGGGCGCCTGGAAATGAAGGCGCACCGCGACACCCTTTAGGAAGGGCTGCGGCGCGTGTGGGTTATTTTGAGGCAAGGCCTCGGGTTGAGCTGGGGGTCGCGGCATGAGTCCCTAGGGCCGCGGCGCTTAAGGTACTTTTTGTTTTTTTTAGAGGTTTTAGGCTCGATAATTCACTAGTTAAGGCTTGATATGGATTTTATCACCCAGATTGATAGAATTCAAGGCTCCGGAGATTAGAATTATGGCTCGAAGCTATTTAGTGGATTAGAACTTGATGGCTGAAATTGTTAACACATTGTGACTAGGGTTTTGGCCAGGCTCGGACTAGGGAAGTGTGCTCGGGACATTAGTGCCTAGAAAGCTCGGGACACAGGTAAGAAAACTACTGTTCCCATAAAGCGTGTGTTGCAGGGCTCGGGCATATGTGATTGTGTTGCAGGGCTTGGCCCTATATGATTGTGTTGCGGGGCATGGCCCTTTGACTGGATTTATGTGTGTTTTAATATCTGTTTAGTATATAATGTGTATGTATTAATGATGGAACGGTGATATCCGGGAATGGCGAAGGTCGGGAACGGCGATGGCCGAGAATGGCAAGGGCCGGGAGCAGCGTTTAGCACGCGGAGTGCAAGTTGCCAGGGTAAGACCCCAAGGGATACCTGGGATATCCTTACAGTTTAGACCGCTAACCCAGGGCCTAGTAAAGCGCCTGGGACGGCATGGCCGCACTTGTATGACCTGGTGTTGGCTTGATTTTATCTTAAGTGTTCGATATGCGTTTATCATCTGTTTGTGAGAGTTTTCTTGCTGGGCTTCGGCTCACGGGTGCTCTATGGTGCAGGTAAAGGCAAAAGGAGGGTCGATCAACCTTGAGTATGGCGAGCGGGACGAGCAGCGCGTACATGTCCGGTCTGTTTGGCTGCCACGGCCAGAGGTGTTTTTGGGAGATGTTTTGTACAAAACCTGAATTTTGTCGTTTAGTCAGATTTAATTATATTTTGAGTTGTAAATATTTCTAAGCAATGTTTTTGGGATCCCAAATGTTAAATGTTTTATAACTTTTCAATAAAAGATTTATTCTCAAGTTTATGACTCTGATTATGATTTAATTACACTTTTGTCCTAAAACCTCGATTAGCGAGTTAGTTGCACATTTTAAACTCACTTAGTAACGGCTCTAAGGTGGTAGGGCGTTACAGTATCATCACTACAAATTATCTATAACAAAACTAGCTACTTGCTAGATCCAAATTCTACAAAATATGACACCAAAGAGAGTCATCTGATGAAACATGATCGATGTGTTGGATCTTCCAAAAGCACAGGCCAATGGCCCCTATAGGGTCGAAACAATAGAGGAAACAACAATGAAGACAACACTACACAACAAGGCAAGCTAGACATAATGGGGAATTCGCTGGTTAATGTGCTAGAGGAACTCCAAAGCATGAGGGTCCTCCAGGAGAACACCATTGCTACCTTCCAACAGAGGCATTGCAAAATGTTCAATAAGTGCTAATTGTACAAATCACACCTCTAAATTTTTCTAGGGCTTAAGACTTGCTTAGGTCCTAAGGAAGAGCCCCAAATTCTCATAATTGGATCAAGGTTGAGGGAAAATTCAAAATGATTAGTAGTCACGAAGAGGAGCTCTCATGAATAAGTAGCCACGTATATACCACATTCACATGATATTGTGCAACTTTATCTCTTGTGTCACTACACTAAATAGCTCGATCAGGTTGCAGTCATTTATTAGAAATGTAAGATAGATTGTGCTCATAATCTTTATTAAATAAAGCTCCCACTTTATTTATCAATACCATACAATTTTAGATTATATATTGTTTTAAATTAAATCCTCTTACATACTTAATTCAATGTTACATTTAATAATCTTGAAACTTCACGATACAAGGAATGTATTTATAAAATATAATTGTGAGTGAAAAATATATGTTTATTTAAACACAATGATTGTTTTACAAAAATACATTTTAAAGGCATATATCCCCACAAATATTGAGAGCAAGTTGATGGGGGGCGTTCTCGAAATAATCCAGTACCTGGATGAAAAACTTGTGAAAGGGAATATGACCCCTTAACCTGACATTGAATTCACCGATGGTCATCTGACCTATAGGAGTATAGTTCGCCCAACAATGATTGAGGAAAAAATACCCTAACATGAGGTTTTAGTCCATATTTGGTGACCAAGTAGGCTAACTTCTTGGTCGTGAGACTAGAAGGAACATGAGCTACAAATTCAATCGCGATTGTCCTGCTGGTTTGAGAGATTCTCGCCTTGGTTTTTTTACGTGCCATTTCTGCAAAGGAAACACTTTTTAAGGGTCTTTTGTAATTAAATTTATAGAAGTGAGTTGGGGTTTCCATTCGCCCAGCTAAAGATTTAGGTCATGATTGGTTTAAGATTCAAAACCAATTTTATTAAAATGTGTAGGAGCCACTTAAAATTTTTGATTGGTTTGTCATTTATGAAAACCCAAATTGGAAACTGTTTACCCAAAAAAGGTCACTAATGACGTGGCAAAGATTACTTGCACGTAGATTGACATGTGACAGAATTAAAGGGCCGAGGTGCTGTTCGGCTATCGACCAGAAGCGCGCCTCCTTGTCGAAGTTAATGTTTGTCATGACCAAGCTGGTCGTGAAGCCCGATTTATTTCCCTTTTAAGTTGTAATCTAATATTAACTGCATTTGAATATTTCTTGATAATTATCCTTAATACGCAGTTATTGAGGATAAGATAAGGCACGTTATCATATGTAATCCTGCTTGAGCCTATAAATACACATGAAATAGCTCAAGGAAGGGATTTTTGGATTCATTTTAGCTTTTTTGTTTAAGATTGAGAGAAAAGGAGCTAAGGTAAGTTGTTACCATCTGATTGTATTATGCCTAAGGTCTGTGAAACTCAAGAACCCTAGTTCTTTGATCACAAATTTAGGATTCTATAATAACAAGATCACAAAGTGAACGTAGGTCATTACTAATCATTGGGGCCGAACCACTATAATTCTTGGTGTCTTTTCCTTTCCATTAGATTATCTTTTCAAGCGTCGTGCTATTTCCTGTCGTATATTTGACTCCGCGTCGTTGGCTAATTTGAGGGTCAACAGAAACAATTTAAAAACATCTAAAATGCATATTTTTCATTTTCTACTTAATCTATAGATAATAATAATAATAATAATAATAATTCTTTTTCCTATTTTTTTCTCATTCAACGTCTTGTAAATTAGTTATTATTGTTTTATATTCTAATAAATATAACATATTAATGTAATTAACTATTCTTTTAAAAAGATATTACTAATTTTATTTTTAGAGTGATAAAAATAACCATTTTTAACTTATACCATAATAATACTATGACACTTACTATAATAAAAGACAAAAAAAATTAATTTATAGATAATTCCTAGAAGAACCTCACATTTTTTTAATTAATTTATATTTTATATTTAGGTGGTGAATGGATGTTATTGCTTTCAAATCTCCTAATGAGGCTCTCGAAAACACAATGTTGAAAGTAGACGCACAATCCACTATGATGAAGATGAACATGATTGTTGTTTGTCTTGGTTGCTCGCTCATAGTAAGGACCAAGTCTATGATCCCTATTGGTTGAATGGAGTCTCAGAAGTTGCTCATGGTTTCAGATGTCTCAATCTTAAATCCATCTTTTCTAGGGTGGGTTTGTACACAAGTACTAAATGGACTCATATGTTTACAATTTACATCATTAAGAACAATGGATCATTATGTGAGAAGTGCATCCTTCTCGTGTTCTCCTCTACAAATGTGATAGTCATTTTCATCTTTACAAATTTTTGGAGGTCGTTGCTCTAAACTCATTGTACATGTCTCAATTTGTCTCAATCATTTCTCAAATCACCCCCATTTTGAGCCCACCATACAATATTTGACGTATTCCTTATACATAAAATGCATGGTTGATTGCACGAGAAGTTTTATAGGTAATCTTCTAGTCGAACATGCCTTTTTATATATTGCCTGAGGTGTCCTCAATGAATTAACTCCTCTATCTAGTTTTTTACTATGCATTAGTGTGTCCTACATTGTTGTGATAGCGACAACATTTATGATAATTGCATTTGGAGTGACCATTATGTACAATGGTATGCGTTTTTAATGGAACTTGACTTTTGTTGGTTGTGAAAATGTGTTCTCGCCAATCAGTGAGCTTGGTGTAACCGATGTACTAAGTCATATGATACTTGCTTTCTATTCTATTTTGTTTTGGGGCATCTGTCTTTTTCTCTCTCATTTCCTCTCCTTTTCTTTATCTAATTGTGTATCTAGTTCTGACTTGGTTGACGTTGTGGCTCATTAGATGATCCACTTGCTAAAGATTTTCATGTCTGTCCTCTACTCCAAGACATCTCTAAGCTCACTCCTAGAAGTTTTCCAAGTCTTCAACTTCCTTTTTGAGCATGTTTCCCTATAACTTCCTCACAAGTCCAACTCTTGTAGTGGTAACTGTCTTTAGGGCATCCTTGGTTAATTCGTGATTTCCATTGCTTCAACGTTGAAGCACTAGATGTACTATTTAGGGACTCATGCTCATCTTGCTTAACATTCAAAAGGTTAGCTTGAGAAATAATGCATCCTCTTTCCACGTGAAGGTGGTACATGAATTCATCTAAAATTTGTCTCCAAGATGTAATAGAGCTCGAAGAAAGCTTTTTGAACCATTTATTCATTGCTCCAACTAGTGTCACTACAAAGGATTGGCAACGAGCTTTGCTGGATACCTTTCTCATTTTCATCAATTTGTTGAAAGCGCCTACGTGGGATTTTGGATTTGCAGTTATATTATAAGATGCCATGTGAGGCTCATTGAAGTTGGATGGAAGACGTTTGTACGCCCTGATATTCAGTGTTGAGTCTAGTTTTTGTCATGTTTAGGTGATGTTTTTAGTAGTCTTTTATTGTGCTTTTCTTTCATTTAGTGCGGGTTTATGCTTTGTTTGTCTGTCTTTGTGAATATCAGGAAGAATTGGGCACATAGAAGAAAATGTCAAAGAAAGGGCAGAAATAACCAAGTTTTTCATCATATTTCGAGAAAGAATGGTGCCCAACATAATTTGGAAGTGTTGGTGAATTTTTGGGATGAAAACTTGAAGAATTGAGAAATCCCTTAAGAGCCACGGCATGAGCAAAGTGGAGACGCGGCTAGGTGGGAAACAGAACCAAAGTTTTTAAGGAAATCCTCGGGCCGCGGCATGGCTAGAGAGAGCCGCGGCATAGATGGGAATTTTGCCCAGAATTCGTCGACGCGGGCCGCGGCATGGCTACATAGGGCCGCGGCATGGAAAGAGCTTTTTGCCCAGGGAATTGGACACGGGCCGCGGCATAGTGTATGTAGAGCCGCGGCCCGCCTCTTTAAAATTTGAGCCCTAGGTTTTAATATGGCGAAAAGAGAAGAGAAAAGAGGACGTACAGACGAGGGAGAGAAGTTCTGGTTTTGAAGGCTCAAGCTTAGAGTATTTTTACATGTTTTTCTTCTTTTCTTGATGTTATCTTTAATTTTTGTTGTGATTAGCACTATGGCTATGAACTAATTTCTGTTTAGGATGTTTAATTGAATCACTTGAATCCCTGTTATGAACTAATGCAATTTTAATATTCTTCTTCTTCAATCTTCTTCAATCTTCTTCAATCTTCTTCAATTCCATATAACCTGTTCTTATAGATTGATTATTGATTGGCCATCTTTAGTCATTTACATATGTTTTTAAGTCAAAATCTGAGAAGTGAGATTTAAATATGCTGTGGTTATATTGGACATAATTCTAATTTAGAACGAAAGTATCTGAATTAATTGTGTAACTGTTATTAAGTTGTCGAGATTAATGCTACCTTTGTGGTTCAATTTACCATAGAAATATAGGAAATTGTCACCTAGGTTGAGTTTATAATTCATAGTATGATTATAGGCTGTTGTATCAACTTGTTAATTGAATTAGGTAAAAATAAGAAGAATTCACACTTTGCATTAGGGAATAATAGGGAGGATAGTTGATGAGATTGAATATCCTAATTGTTTCTTCAGTGATTAAATTAAAAGTTTTACTATTAGTTGTTATTCCATTTAATTTCTTATTATTGTTTCTGCACTTTATAGTTTCTTTTGCTGTATTTACAAAAATCAAGAATTTCAATTCATCAAATAGAACAAGAAATTAATTGACTGGTAATTGATAAATCAGTCCATGAGGACGATACTTGGTTTTACCATTTTATTACGAATTGCGACTGTGTGCACTTGCATAACAAAATTATCGCAACATTCAGCCCGGGTCTTTTATGCAGCTCGAGTACAGCTGGCTAGCTAAGAACAGTACTAAGGGACCCACAAGTTGATATCTCCTCTGCGAAGGCAGGGTGACCCCCCAGGTAATAACACGAGCTGAGGAATACAAAGCATTAAGGTACGAGCTGGAGATGGATATAAAACACAGCATCCTGGGCACGAGCTGGCGTTATGTTTAGGTCGTGGTACCCTAACAATCTGCCATATCCAGGAGTCTTTATAAACCTGGATACATTATTTGTAAATGTGCGTGGTCAGGCATTACATGTTTGTTACCCATGAATTCTCGGACACGCAACATAAACGTGCGTGATCAAACATCACATGTCCATCTATGCCAGACGATCCATGATAAATTTTACCTAATGATTAGACCATACCTTAACATATATTGTAATATTCAGCATTTGTGGAGGACATGTCACATATAGGATGGATATCCACGTGATAACCCCTGCACCTATCCTGGGATGGTTCTTCTATAAATACCAAGACCTTTGATAGAAAAGGGGTTGGATTTTTTCTGTGTAATATAAATACTCTATCGAAATATAGAGAGAGATACAGTAATAATATCGACTCATGGACTAGGGGGATTTTTGCCTCCGAACCACGTAAAAAAGAACGAGTGTTCTTATTATTTCATTCTAAGCATATTTAAGAGTCATTATTCTTACTACGGTTTATCCTTAAACACTAGTTTATTCCAGCTAATTACGTAATACACTGTTGGCGAAAAACCACGTCAACAGTTTGGTGCTTTCATTGAGAGCTGCAAATTAGCGCCATTGAAAAAGATTCAGGAAAAATTTCATCATGGTGGTCACTCGTTCAAGGCACGGTAACGAAACGGATCAACATGGTGGGCAGGAGTTTCACCATACCGTTGTTTCCAAAGAACAAAACCCGGAGATTCAGCAGCGGTCGGGAAAGAAACCGATGGGCCACGGCGACACCAGAAGTTCAGCACCTCTACCGCCGAATCTGAACCCGGATTACTTGACTGCAGTGGAGTTGGAGAACATGCAGTTGAGGAGCCATCTAGCAAAAGCAAACAAGAAAATCGAGGAAGTCTTGGCTCGGCTACCCCCTCTTACAACTGACGTTAACATCGAAAAGAGGCAAGGCGGGACTCGTAAGTCCCGCCGGGATAGTCGACCCAGGCCCAGTCGGTCGGTTAGAACCTTAACTCCAAGTTCTACGCCCATTTCGCACAATCACCAAGAAACCCCGTTTGGTGGCTTTCCCAGAGATCATCAACGAGTCAACAGGTCAGTCAAAACCTCGACTCCGAGTTTGGCGCCACCGTCAAATGCCCATGGAAACCCACACAGACAGTCAAGGACGAACTTGCAAAGACAACATGTCCCAACTGACTTCCCTGTACCGCGATCAAATCGCCAAGAACCGCAAGCTAACTTAGGATGAGCGACCGCAAGCTAACTTGGTTCGGCCTAATGGGACGAGGATCGCCTCAACAATCAGGCATCCTCCATCGCCGATAAGGCACCCGTCCCCATCTCATTCAGCTCGAGATATTCCTACCTATAGAAATAGCAGGAGAAATTCTCCTCCTGCTGCCCCTGCTCATGTCCTGCGAGCACGCGGGAATATCCCAGATCCTCATCCTCGACCACAAGCTCTGATTTTTTATAATGGAAGCTATTGGACAGAGGTTCATCGAAGTGAGAGGACCAACACAGATTTGAGGAATCAACTGAGTTCTGCTCAGAACCCTCAAGTTGATCCACATGCCGATCTGCGAGATCGCCTAAATTCACAAAGAACCAATTCAGCTCGCGATGGAGTTCACAGCACTCACCACGAGGGAAGTCCTTCCGAAGTGCGCGATAACAGGAATGCCCCACCAAACCAAGCTCGAACATGGAGGGACAATAACCCGTCAAACGCATACGGTCGAATGGGAGTTGTTGAACAGCTCCAAGGAACCAAGGACCCAACCCTCGAGAGCTTGGCCCGGATGGAGGAACTGATGAAAAAACTCCTATCAGAGAAGGAAAAAAGACGAGTATGACTCAGGGGATGAGCTCGAGCTTTTCGCTCCCAACATCACTGCAACACCATACCCACTGGGTTTCAGGATGCCCTATTTATCAAAATTCAACGGAGATGGAGATCCGTCCGACCCCTTGGGGATGTTCAATACCCTAATGATGGCCCATAGCATCAGACCCGAGTTAAGGTACTTAGTATTCCCTTTGAATCTGGTCGGACCGGCTAGGCAATGGTTTAAGCAATACAAAAAGCATTTTATCAGCTCATGGAAGAGCTTCTCCGCTAACTTTAAAAGGGCGTTGCGGGCTTCTCAAGCAGCTCAGATAAAGGCAAACTCCCTGGAAAACATAAAGCAGCAGCCCGGAGAGCTTCTGAAAGCTTACTTGAGTAGGTTCGCCAACATCGCTGCGTAAGCTAGAGACACGAATGAAAGCTCTAGGCTTATGTCGACGAGAACAAGAATCCTTGTCGGGGGCGACCTGTGGAAAGAGATCCAGAGAAAGGGCGTCAACACAGTGGACGAGTTCTTGAATAGGGCTCAGAGGTGGATCAACCTGGAAGAGGCGCGAGCTTCAGTCCCAGGAACCAGCCAAGTCTCTGCCCAGCCCGTTGGAGCGGTAACGGACGTTGCAGCTACAGCTCAAACCGTTATCCATAATAACCAAGGGGGAGGAAGCAAGAGGAAGGGAAATGGCGAAGGCGGCCAGAATGGTTCAAAGAAAAATAAGCCCGTGGAGAAGTTCAAACCAATCTACGCGACTTACGCTGACCTCACAGATACTAGAGAGCGCCTCTTCTTGGCAAATTATGCCCGCCTTCCGTGGAAGAAGCCGGAGCCTCTAAAAAATCAAAGGGCGAGGAGAGACCCTTCAAAATTTTGTCGACTCAACAATGACATTGGTCATAACACTAATGACTGCAGGCATTTGAAGGATGAGATCGAGACACTCATCAGGGTCGGGCCCCTGGCTCAGTATGCCCAGAATCGAATCACTCCTAATCAGCTCGCTAGGCAAAACATTCAATCATCTCCGGAAGCCCCCACAAATCAGACCGGAGCCCAGGTGAATCAGGACACCCCTCCTCTGATAATAGGAGGAGAGATAACCACCATATCTAGAGGCCCTCATCTGGCAGGCACAAGCAAAAATGCCCAGAAGAGGTATGTCAATGAGCTGAGGTCTCACAATGGAGTTGAGTTCGTCCCAAAGCAGTGTTTGTCTAAACAGCAACAATTGGAGAAACAACCGATCAGATTTACTGAAGAAAACGCTAGTCATGTCCAGTTCCCACATAACGACCCTCCAATTGGAGAGTTAGGCGGACCCTGGTCGATAACAGGAGTTCTGTGAACCTGCTATTCAAGTCCACACTGGAGAAAATGGGATTGTCTATGACTGAACTAAAGGCAACCTCCATGATGTTGTATGGGTTTTTTGGTGAAGGTTCGGCAGCTATCGGAACGATCGAGTTGGTGATAACCCTGGGTGAGGGACCACGAACTGTTTCCATGCTGCTCGAGTTTATGGTCGTAGATTGTCCGACTGCATACAATGCAATCTTGGGTAGGCCCACGCTGATGGCATTCGAAGCTATAACTTTCGTCCGCCACCTCGTGATAAAATTCCCTTCATCCACTGGAATATGTACTGTCCGAGGCGATCAGCTCGCTGCTAGGGAATGCTATAGCATTTCCATGAAGGGAAAATCACAACCCGGGCAGCAAACGATGGCCGTGCAGGATCGAGGCGAGGAATCCCAGGAAGTCAGAGCTAATCCTGGGATGGAAGAACCTCAGCAAGTCAGTTGCAGGGGAACCACCCCGAGTGAGGATATTGATCCTCGAATAGGTGAAGATAGGTCCGAGCTCTAGGCTATTGAAGAACTCAAAGAAGTAAACATCAATCCCAAAGATGCTTCGAGGGTCGTTAAGCTTGGGAAAAATCTTGACGCCGAAAGAAAGGCAGAATTGGTAACATTTTTACAAGAAAATCTAGATGTATTTTGCTTGGTCCCATGAAGACATGATAAGAATCAACCCGAGTGTCATCATGCATACACTATATTTGGACAAAAGCATGCCTGCGAAATCCCAGAAACAGAGGCGTCTAGGTATGACCCGAGCTGAAGCTCTAGAAGAAGAAGTAGCTTGGCTTTTGAAGAGCGGTTTTATTCGCGAGGCTAAATACCCGATCTGGGTCACCAATCCTGTCCTGGTCCCAAAGCCAAATGGAAAATGGCAGACCTGCATCAATTTCTCTTATCTGAACTAAGCATGTCCCAAGGATTGTTTCCCCTTGCCAAGGATTGACCAATTGGTGGATGCCACCGTGGGGCACGAGCTCATGTCCTTCATGGATGCGTACTCTGGATATAACCAGAACACTATGAACCCTTGGATCAGGAACATACTAGCTTCATGACTCCAACCAATGTGTACTATTATAAAGTCATGCCCTTCGGGCTGAAGAACGCTGGGGAAACCTACCAGAGATTGGTCTACAGAATGTTCGTTGATCAGATCGGGAAAAACATGGAAGTGTATGTTGATGATATGCTGGTCAAGTCAAAGACTGTCGATAACCATGTCTCCGATCTGAAGGAATGTTTTGGGATTCTAAGGAAGTATAGTATGAGGTTAAATCCCCAGAAATGTACTTTCGAAGTGGCGTCGGGAAAATTTCTGGGATTCATAGTCAACACCAGGGGGATAGAGGCGAACCCCGACAAAATCAGATCGCTGCTAGAAATGCCTTCACCCAAGTCGGATAAAGATGTCCAGAGTCTGACAGGAAGAGTGGCAGCCCTCGATCGGTTTATTTCTAAATCCACCGACAAGTGTTTGCCATTCTACAACCTGCTCTGAGGGAACAAAAAGTTTGAATGGACTGAGGAGTGCGAGTAGGCTTTCCTCGACCTGAAGACACATCTGACCGAACCACTAGTGTTATCTAAACCAACGGCAGGAGAGCCCATTTTTCTTTATTTAGCCGTGACAGAAAGTGCGGCCAGCGCCGTGTTGGTTCGGGAGGAGGACCGAGTTCAAAAGCCAATATATTATATAAGCAAAAGACTTCTCGGAGCAGAATCTCGGTATCCTCTAATGGAAAAGATGGTGTTCTGCCTTATTACGGCCTCCAGGAAGCTTAGGCCATATTTCCAATCCCATTCAATCCACGTCATGACCGATCAGCCTTTAAGGCAGGTGCTACAGAAACCTGAGACATCGGGACGTCTGTTGAAATGGGCGGTCGAGCTCAGCCAGTTCGAGATTCTGTACGTACCCCGAACTACGATCAAAATCCAAGCCCTGGCTGAATGCATTGGATTCCAGGAGGAGCCCTTGAGAGAACCAGTGCAGGAATTATGGAGAATCTTCGTGGATGGGTCATCTAACGAGAATGGGTCCGGGGCTGGGATCATCTTAATATCCCCTGAAGGGCATCGTTTCCACTCTGTGTTGCGGTTCGAGTTTGTGGCACCCAACAACGAAGCCGAGTACAAAGCCCTATTGGCCGGGCTTAGAGTGGCGAAGGAGTTGAAAGCCAGGGTCGTCCAATGCTACAGCGATTCCCAGCTCGTGGTAAACCAAGTGTCTGGGGAATATCAAGCACGGGGGGCCAAGATGGCGGCTTACCTGGCCAAGGTAAAGAAGGAGCTATCCGAGTTTGAATATAGTTTAGTCGAGTAGATCCCTCGCGAGCAGAATGACAATGTTGACGCTCTGGCTAGACTCGCTACCTCCAAAGACGCCGAGACTCGGAGCATAGTACTAGTGGAATTCTTGGAAAGTCTGAGCGTGGCAGAAAGCACGATGGAGGTCGAGATGATTGATATAAAACTGACCTGGATGACTCCCATAATAGAGTATCTTACGACAGGGAAATTGCGTGACGAGGGGAAAGACGTGAGGAGAATACTCTATCAAGCTCCAAGGTATACAATCATAGACGGGACGTTGTACCAACGTGGCCATTCCTTACCTCTTCTACGGTGTGTTCTACCAGAGGAAGCCAAAACTATTTTGCAGGAAGTGCATGAAGGTTTTTGTGGGGATCACGCTGGGGGGGAAAACATTGGCTTGAAAATATTAAGGCACGGGTACTTTTGGCCCACATTATCAAAGGACTCCATATCCTATGTCCAAAAGTGTGATAAGTTCCAGCGATTTTCCACAGTCACCCGAGCTCCGCCAGTCGAGCTGAAAATGATATCATCCCCATGGTCGTTCGCGGTGTGGGGAATCGATTTAATTGGAGCACTTCCCATGGGAAAGGGAGGAGTTCACTATGCAGTAGTGGCCATCGATTATTGTACGAAGTGGGTGGAAGCGGAGCCCCTGGCAACAATCACCTCAAAGAGAGTCCTCGACTTCGTGGTCAAGAATATTGTTTGTTGGTTCAGACTGCCAAGAAAGATTGTATTAGACAATGGAACACAGTTCGATAGCAATCTCTTTACCGAATTTTGTGAAAGACGCGGCATAGTTAAAAGCTTCTCCTCGGTGGCCTACCCGCAGGCCAACGGGCAGGTCGAGGCCATGAATAAAACTCTCAAAGCCTTAAGAAGAGGTTCAACGAGGCCAAGGGAATCTGGCCTGAGCAGCTCCCGCAGGTACTATGGGCATACCGGACCTCTCACCAAAATTCTACGGGGCACACCCCGTTCTCCCTGACTTTTGGGAGTGAGGCCGTCCTTCATGTCGAAACAAAGATAACCACGAATAGGCTCCAGACCTTTAGCCAGGAGCGGAATGACGAATTACTCAGCGTGTCCCTCGACCTAATTGATGAAAAACGAGAAGATTCGCAGCTACGACTCGCACATTGTCAACAAAATATCACTCATTATTTTAATTCAAAGGTCAAGAAGCGTGTCTTTGGTTTAGGCGACCTGGTACTCCGAAGGGGTTTTTTAGCAGGCAAGGACCCCAAAGATGGTGCCTTGGGTCCGAGCTAGGAAGGGCCCTATCAAATAGTGGAAGTCATACAAGATGGAACTTTCAAATTGGCTCGACTTAATGGAGAAACAGTTCCACAGACCTGGAATGCTATGCATTTAAAAAAGAACTATCAATGATCAAACCACCTGTCTATGTAAGGCTCGATTATAAAAGCCATTTAATTTAAGAAATAAAAATTATGGTATATTTGTATCTTTGTATGGTTTCATCTGCGTGTTAGTTCGGATGGTAGCGTTGGTCCAAAGTAACCCAGAAAGTCCACTTCCTGATTACTTGGGGGGTCATATAACCCGAGAACCAGGCTCCGAAACATAGAAGTTGGTAAAATTGATTAACCAGTGTTTTTCTTAAAAAAAACACGAGGTGTCAATAAAACTAACACGAACTAAGTTTTAATTAAATATCCTGGATACAACCAGGTTCCGAAACTTAGAAGTTGGTAAAATTGATTAACCATTGTTTTTCTAAAAAATGTGAGGTGTCAATAAAACTAACACGAACTAAGTTTTAATTAAATATCATAGATACAACCAGGATCCGAAACTTAGAAGTTGGTAAAATTGATTAACCAGTGTTTTTCTTAAAAAAACGCGAGGTGTCAATAAAACTAACACGAACTAAGTTTTAAATAAAATCCTTGGATACGACCAGGTTCCGAAACTTAGAAGTTGGTAAAATTGATTAACCAGTGTTTTTCTAAAAAACGCGAGGTGTCAATAAAACTAACACGGACTAAGTTTTAAATAAAAACCCTGGATACGACCAGGTTCTGAAACTTATAAGTTGGTAAAATTGATTAACCAGTGTTTTTCTAAAAAACGCGAGGTGTCAATAAAACTAACACGGACTAAGTTTTAAATAAAAATCCTGGATACGACCAGGTTCCGAAACTTAGAAGTTGGTAAAATTGATTAACCAGTGTTTTTCTAAAAAAATGCGAGGTGTCAATAAAACTAAGACGGACTAAGTTTTAAATAAAAACCCTGGATACGACCAGGTTCCAAAACTTAGAAGTTGGTAAAATTGATTAACTAGTGTTTTTAATTAAAAACCCCTGATACAACCGGTTCCAAGGCCTGATACTTAACGGGTAGGATATAAATCATCATTTTTGGTTACGGCCAAAATTAAAGTATTTATAGACCTAAGAGTCATTTCCTAGGGTTTTAAACGTACAAGTCATGAAGCATGAGAATGAAATCAAGGAATAAATAAAAATTAGCTACTGAAATTATAGATAAATTTTCTCGAGGAAAATAACCTTGTACTAAACGTTTAGAAAAAAATAACATGTAAAATAAATGAAGGCAAATAAAATCTAAGACCCTCGAGGCTGCTCTGAGGACGTCACCTCCTCGGTCTCTTGCTCGCCAGCGGCAGAGGCCTCCCCGGTCTCAGATGGCAGCTCTTGTTGAAGTCGAGCCTTGAACTTCTCAAGGTAGTGCCCCCACATTTCGAAGGCCATGAAGGAGAAGTTTCTGTCCTAATTGAAGGCCCGGAAGTGGTACAGCATGCTCTCCATGGAGGATGTCGAGGCCTTCTTTTCCTCTTGAATAGCAGCCTCGGCCTCCAGCTGTTTGGCCTTGGCCCCCGCGAGCTCGGCCTGAAGGGCAGCCAAGGCAGCCTTTGTCGTCTGCTCGCCCTCTTGAGCCACAGCTAAGGTAGCCTTTGCCACCTGCTCACCCTCTTGAGCCATGGCTAAGGCAGCCTTTGTCACCTTCTCGTCTGCTTGGGTCGCCGTCAAGGCAGCCTTGGCACTTTTTTCGCCTTGTTGAGCAGCGGCGAGGGCAGCTTGAGTCGCAGTCAGGGCGGCCTAAGCATTCTGGATCTCGGCCTTAAGTTCATCCTTCCTGGCCCTGGCTCGAGCTATGCTACGATGTTGAGCCAAGACCGCCTACAAAAAGCAAGGAAATAGTTAGGCACCTGCTAGGGAAAAATCAAAAAGTGACAATTCAAGGAAAGTGCTTACTGTGAGGTTCATTCCCAGAGCCGATTCCATAACATTCTCTGGGCTCCTCTCCTCGATTGCCCTCAGGTCTGTGGGCTTGGCCTTATAAAAGTGCTCCATCGCGTGGTTCACCGTCTCGTAGACAGTCCCCTGAAAAGTGTCTGGAATTTGCTCCAGGTCCTGGGTGTTAATATGGATGCGAACAGTGGCGGCGGGGACTATCGGAGCTAGGAGACCAGCTGGTGCTATCTGGTCCCGAGCAAGGGCTGAGGGAAATCGAGGAGGAGGTGCGGCCGGACCCCTCTTCTCCTGGGCTGCGGCGGATGGAGCTCCCGAGCCCGGGCCTTTCCCTTTGGCTGGGGATTTGGAAACAGTAGCAGCTGGGGGAGGCGTCTTCTTTGATGTGGGTCAGAGTTTCTTCACAAGGGGACCCGAGCTGGATCTCCCTTCCTGGAACATCAAGCGGATGTCAGGTTCCCCTCGCTGTGCCATCTCCTAACCTGAAAAAGAATGGAAATTACATCAGTATGTGTACAAATTCATCAATCTACATAATGTGTGCATGTGAAGGATATTATAGAGTCTTACCCTCCAAGCTAGAGGAGGATTCTATTGCCACGACCTCCAGCCTCAGAACCATTACAGGAGAGGGAGAGTCTAGATCTACGATTTCTTTGATTAGGGGAGGTTTAGGCTCAGGTTCTAGCTCAGGGTTGGACTCCTCTACATATTTCCTAAGTCCAGGGGCGAGGATACCCTGGCGCAGGGAGTCCCATGACCTAAGGTTGGTCCCATACTCTTCAAAAAGGGCTGACCTAAAGGATAGGGTGTTATCTATGACTACAGTCCCTCTAGGATGACCCATGTCGTACCGTACCACTAATTGGTCCACACACTAAAGCAAGGTTGTGTTATAGGCAGGATCTCTAGGGTGGCGATGTACGAGCTGGTTGGGGTTAAACCTAACTAGCCTAAGGTCGGCGGCAGCCCTATCTAGATCCCTAAAAGGGTATGGGTTACCTTGTCTGGAGGGACCGGCTACTGTCCTCGATAGAGGTCGATCCACGACAAGGTTCTGGGCGGCCTCAGGAGCTCGCCTCTTCCAAACGAGCAGCACCTCGTCCTCTTCTTTCTCCTTGCCGTCATCGGTGGCAGTGCCTCCCTCTGGGATAGGCACTAGCTCGTGGGCTATAGGGAAATTATCCCACGTCCTCCTCAAGGCCAAGGTCTGGCCTTCATAAATTAATTTACATGCCAACATCGTGTCGTCAAACACGAGCTGGCAGTAGTCCTTCTCGCTGGGCGGAAGCCCCGCCAAGGTATCGTATTGACCCCCAAGGGTCACTGATTTGGCCGTCCACGCAAAAATGGTTGCACGAAGATATTCCAGTTAGCAAACACGCGAAAAGGCTAAGTATGAAAAGAATAGTTCTACGAGCTAAGAAAGGAAAGGAAACTTACGATGGCGGTTGAAGTACCGGTGCTTGCAGTTGTGAAACTCGTTCGACATAAAGAACTGATCTTTGAAGTCGTTGGGGTGGCTGGGCAACTTAATGAATGCGGGTGAGTTCGGGAAGCGGGTCAGATAGTAGAACCTGTCGCCTCATCTCCATTGGTCTGGGCTAGCCTTGAGGCAGAAAAAGTACAAGATGTCCGCAAGGGTAGGGACGTCCCACATCTGCTTTAAGAAGAGGTACTTCAGCCCCACCAGCAGTCGGTATGAGTTTGGGGGGAGCTAGAATGGCGCCAACTTCACATAGTTGAGGAAGTCAGCGAAGTACTGGTCGAGGGGGAGGAAGGCCCCGACCTTTAAGTGTTCATCACTCCAGGCCGCGAATTCGTCCTGGAGTGGTGCACAGCTCCTCTCCCCCTCGAAGGGAGGTTGGGCGATGAGAACACCCATCCCAACCTCGATGTTGTGGGACAACATGATCTTGTTGACCCTTCCTTGGGTTGTTATTTTGGAGACTATCCTCTCGGCCTCAAAAAATGCGTCAGGTGCGACCGCGACCTCCTTCTCCACCACGGGGCCAAATTTAGGAATGGGGGAATCGGGGATGACCTCCTTTCCCTTGTGAGTTTGTTGGGATGACGAGCCAACTACGTTCTTTTTGGGCGCGCTTTTCTTGGATGCCATCAGCTCGCCTATCGAATAAGAATGACGGAATTTTTAGCGGGCAACGTAGAATTTTTTGTACAGACAATAAATAACAAAGGCTGAGGGTTCTAACACACAAGCTGATGCAATAATAGCCCGCGGTGTAATGCCATGCGCTACCTATGCTATGCGCCTAGGTTTCCCAACAGACCCCTGATATTTAGGGATCCGTGTGTCAGAAAATCAGGCCACCACCCTCCTTGGGGAACGGTTTAGAGTAAAACCGCCCAAGAAGCGTAGCCCCTAAGCAACCTAATGTTGAACCCTAAAAACCTTTCATCTCCTACATGCCTAATGGATATTTTCTAAAAATTACCCAGGAATCACCCGAAGATTTACCCAGTTTATGAACATCATCATCCTAGATATATTTTAGGACCTACTCAATAAACCTAAATTGAAACCTATGTACCAAAAACGTTTGGAAATAGCCTTATGCTAATGGCGGTGAAGTGCAGATTAGCATGATAAAGAAAGAAGAGAAACACACAAAAACCAGTAAAGGAAAAGTTCCAGTAAAACAGAAAACTTATTGTGTGTTCTTCGACTAAAGGAATGAGCAACATAGAAGGAGAGTTCCTGAAAAGATCCTTGGTGACTGGGTTTCCGAAGGTTTTGGTGGCAGATTTATGGGATTTTTATGAGAAAAGGAAGAAGGGTTTTTGAAGTTCAGAAGAGAGAAAATTAGGAAAAGTTTCGAATGGAAGGTGATGAACACTAATATTCAGCCCGGGTCTTTTATGCAGCTCGAGTACAGCTGGCTAGCTAAGAACAGTACTAAGGGACCCACAAGTTATTATCTCCTCTGTGAAGGCAGTGTGACCCCCCAGGTAATAACACGAGCTGAGGAATACGAAGCATTAAGGTACGATCTGGAGATGGATATAAAATACAGCATCCTGGGCACGAGCTGGAGTTATGTTCAGGTTGTGGTACCCTGACAATATGTCATATCCAGGAGTCTTTATAAACCTGGATACGATATTTGTAAACGTGTGTGGTCAGGCATTACATGTCCGTTACCCCTAAATTCTCAGACACGCAACATAAACGTGTGTGATCAAACATCACATGTCCGTCTATGTCAGATGATCCATGATCAATTTTACCTAATGATTAGACCATACCTTAACATATATTGTAATATTCATCATTTGTGGAGGACAGGTTACATATAGGACGGATATCCACATGATAACCCCTGCACCTATCCAGGGATGGTTCTTCTATAAATACCAAGACCTTGGATTGAAAAGGGGTTGGGTTTTTTCTGTGTAATATAAATACTCTGTCGAAATATAGAGAGAGATACAGTAATAATATTGACTCGTGGACTAGGGGGATTTTAGCCTCCGAACCACGTAAAAAGGAACGAGTGTTCTTATTATTTCATTCTAAGCATCCTTAAGAGTCATTATTCTTACTACGGTTTATCCTTAAGCACTAGTTTATTCCAATTAATTATGTAATACACTGTTGGCAAAAAACCGCGTCAACAATGTTCAACTTAAATATTATTGGAGAAGGGAAAATCTTCATCAAACTCTTTGATGCCCTTCTCTCCAACAACAATTTTTTCCTTCAAGGCAGCTCTCTTTGCCACCAACTCCTTTCCATGAGTTGTATTTGATAAGGGAACTTCAACTCTCCTATTATTCAAGGTGTTATGTAAATCTACAAGATTTCGAGCAGTACCCTTACATTTATTCTCATGGGCAATCCTTGTTGCATGGGATGGTGTCGCTGCGTCTGTTAAGCCCTTGTGTCCTAATTTGCCCTTGATCTTTCCAATTATTTTGGTGGGCGTGCTTAAGTTCAAATGCTCTTAGTGATTCACCCTCTAGTATTTTAATAGATAGTGGGTTGTGAACCTTCTAATCTCACTATTCTTGGGCTTATGCTTTTCAATGTTTTTGTTTTTCTTCCATTTACTCACTTGGTTGTCTCCTTCATGAAGTTGTCTTCTCTATATTGAACAAGATTTTGTGTGGGTATTCTCCCAAGCACAGGAACATCAATATTTCCCTGTAGTATACAATTCATTACTTGCATATTTTCTAGAGTGGTCTTGAACTTCAAATTCCTCATGTGCAGTTCCTCTAACTCAGCATTTCTACTTTGGGTTCAAAAGCTTGAGCTCACTAAGTGTGCCATTTTGTACTATGTCCCTTTCCAATGAGTTTAAGGCCCATGATCTCAGCGAGATATTTTTTTGAGTTAGGGAGGGACCAAAGGAGTAGTCTATTGTGGGGGCTCAGTAGTTGGTGGAAGATGGATCTTTAACTAGTGGGCTTGCGTCGTTAGCTGAGGAAACTAGAACCAGTGGAGAATCTGCTGAGGGAGCTAGAGGCTCTCTTATCGTGGAATGTAATTGGATGCCATATAAGACTATATATATCTTAAAGGCAGGTGGATCGTCTCACCATGGCTACTGCTATCATTTTCTCAAACTAAATGAAAATTATTCTCACAAACAGCATCCAAATGTTAATGCTTGATTATCATTAATAATTTGAGTCTAGAAATAAACTATTTCAAAGTTTACTATTTCTTTTGTTCCAATAACTAGTTTTGGATCCCTCGTGTAGGTGTCCTATTTATAGTAAGGAAATCCTTATATTAAGTTACCCAAATATCCTTTACATGCCACTTTTCGATTACATATGAGAAAAAATTGTATTAATTGTTTTCTCTGGTTGGCTAAGTGTCATGTCCTACACCAAATCATGGTGGTCATTTTATTTGCAGTGGTGGTGTGTTTTTTCTGGAACATGTTTGTACTCTTGCATGTGAGGTGCAAGCATCTCAAGCAACTTTCCAATGTGCCAAATCTTCTCATGAGTTCTATAGCAATCTAATGGACATATTGTAGAACTTCTCGTTAAGGTGTTGGAGGCAACTTAGACATTTGACAAGTGCTAGAGAAGATTGGCGATGCAACTAAGCCTAATTTTGAGGAGGCCCATTTGGCATTGCA
Source organism: Humulus lupulus (assembly GCF_963169125.1). NCBI lineage: Eukaryota > Viridiplantae > Streptophyta > Magnoliopsida > Rosales > Cannabaceae > Humulus > Humulus lupulus. Next base: position 84,153,639 of record NC_084798.1, read on the forward strand.
TCCTTAACTATAGATACTTGTTTAATGTCTGCTCATTTCTCGTTCCCTAAACCTTCCTTCTCACGTGAGATAAGGGATGGAAACGACGTAGGCAATTCGCAAGGAGTGCTTCCCTATCTCTGTTAAACAATTTAATTCACATCTTCGAATACTCAATGCTAGGGAAATGTCAGGGAATCTCCATGGGAACCCATTTATTTAAAAATAAAATTATAAATAATAAATAATAAAAAATGTGGATTACATTAAATAAAAAAATTTAAATACTAAATATTATTCAAAATCAAATATATTTTTTTGTTAAAAGTTACTAATATGCTACAAATACACGTAAAGAAAGCATGTAAAAATATTTATAAAAAATTATTACAAAATTAAAAATTAAACGAGCATTGTCGGGACAGAGTGTCATCCCATCCCTGTCTTGTTTAACAGTCAAAGATGAAAAATTACACTTGTTCCTGTCCTTTTTCCCGATCCACCCCTAATCCGCAAAGCCCTAACGCCATAGGAAAAATTTACATCCTTACGTGGGACACGTACATGTGGCATTGAACTATTTTTATGGTTTACACTCGTGAATACATGTTGGATGCTTAAAAATTTGCTGATACGATGAGATCAATCTGAAAACATATCGTTTATCGTTACAAAAACGAGCGTACTTCGTATGTTTTTGATGTACTCAATTAACAAGTTTCAGTTTTAGCCTTTAATTGTATTTTAAATTTAGTGGCTACTTTAGTTGTTTTTAGTCAATAGTTAAGTCTTAAGTCAATTGTATAAATAGATCTTTACATGTAGTTAGAAGCATTATTGAATACAAGTTGTGATTCTTTTCCTCAAATTTCCCTCTCGTTGCGTTTCTTTTTCCTTTGTCTTCTCTGTGAGTTCATCAAGTAGTATCAGAGCCTACTCTCTTGGCACCGTTCCAATGACTAACTCCAGCAAGAAGGTTCCCGACAATGGCACAAACTCCTCCGCTGGTGATGGTAAGCCTCCTATCATTGTGCACGCAATCGAACAGCAGCTCCTTCCTGTCGAAACTCGTTTAGCAGCCATGGAAGGATCCATTTCCAACCTTGAGCATACTATTATGAGTTTCATCCAAAACTTCAGTGGATTGGGGATCAGCATACCCCAGTTCAATTCTCCATTGATGAAAGCACTTACATCAAATTGCTTTAAAATATGTCAACACACCCAATTTCTCTGCTTGTTTCCAAGATACCTAAGATCCCATCATCCACCTACCTAGCTTTACCCCAACCAATAATTCCTCTGTACACTTCCAAGATACCCAAGATTCTACCTCTCATCTACCTAACTTGACCCCCACCACTCTTTCCACTAGACCTTCGTTAAATCCCCTTCCATTTTTGAGACATCATGCTTTACTGCCACTACCACCAACACACCATCACCTTGAGGATTCTGATGTTTCGAATGACATAAAGAACTATAATCCAACAATGGCGACATCAACCAAGATATCAAAACCCACAACCAATTTTGAAGCTCAAAGTCATTCTCCGTCAATTTGATGGTCAGTAAGAGATGGAAGATTTTCTTGATTGGATCAGAAAAGTAGAAAATTATTTTGAATGTGCACAAGTGCCAAAAGAACAACGAGTTCGATTGGTCTCTTACAAGATTTATGAAGGTGAAACTACTTGGTGGGATCAAATTCAGACTCAATGATTATGATGTGGCAAGAGAGCTATTCAAACATGGCCTCATATGCGAACAATGGTAAAAAATCGATACCTTCATTTCAATCAAGAACAATTATTGTATGAACAATTCCACCAATACACTCAGGGAAATCGAACAGTATGAAAATATACTAACAACTTTACAGATAGCAAGCAAGAACCAATCTTGTGGAATCTCCTCATTACAAAATTGTCTGATATTTAACAGGTCTAAATAAAAGTTTGAAAGAGGAAATTGAAATGTTTCCCATGAACACTCTCAATGATGTTGTTACTATAGCCTCTAAAGTCGAGAAGCACCAAGGTCTTCCCAGTCAGTTTATATCCCAAAGAAATAGCTCTATGACTCCATCTACTTCCCAACAGAGGTCATCTACCCTTTTTCATACTTACAATTCCAATTCTAAACCATCTAATTCTTCATCCCCATACATTACAACTAACCATTTTTCCCCACCTGTTCCAACACTTAAACACGACAATCAACCATTCAGACCCCTTGCTCATCAACAACCACCATACAACAGTCAAACAACCAACCCTTATGCCAAATTGATGCCCTTGAAATGCTACAAATGTGAAGGACCATGCCATAGGTCAAATTAATGTCAAGAACGGATCAAACCACTCGGATATATTAGAGGACAAGAAGAGCAAATTTACCCTGAAAACTATGTTGATTTGGATGTGTTTGCGAGTGAGGATAACGAAGAAGTTGGCCCTAATGTTAGTGACAGTGTGGCCTTAATACTACAACGCCTATTGCTCACCCCAAAATGGGAACTACACCCCATGAGACATGCCATCTTCAAGACTAGATGCACTATAAATGGCAAAATATGTGAATTAATAATTGACACATGTAGCAGTGACAATATTGTGTCTCAAAATTTGGTCAAAGCTTTAAAATTACCAGTTGAAAATCACCTTACTCCCTACAAGATTACCTGGGTCATGGATGACACACTCATGGAAGTTATTGAAACCAGCACATTTACCATTAGCATTGGTAAGACTTATATTTACCAAGTGATCACTTGAGTTGTCCTTGACATGAATGTGTGCCATATAATTTTCGGAAGACCTTGGCAGTATGATAATAAGGCCACCTATGATGGATTTTGCAATACTTATGAAGTGCAATGGGGTGATAAGAAGATCACTTTTCTGCTTATACAAACATCCATTCACCATCTGAATCATACAAAAATCAAAGGGGTCATTGACACACCTTGCTTGTTCTATACTAACATGCAAATGAACACATGTAGCTAGGTGTTTTTTAGTATAGGTGTTGTGGAGAATCAACAATCAGTCAACAACCCATTGTTGAGTGCTCCTTTAGAAGAATTATATGATATAATGCCAGATGAACTACCTCATACTCTGCCGCCATTGAGGAACATTCAACACCAAATAGACTTTATTACAGGGGTTTATCTTCCTAATCTTCCTCATTACCTTATGAGTCCTAAAGAAATACGCTGCTTTGCATGATCAAATAAGTAATTTATTAATTAAAAGGCAATATTAGGTCGAGTCTCTCTCCATGCGTTGTACCAACCCTACTCACTCTGAAGAAAGACAGTAGCTAATGCATGTGTGTCAATAGTCGTGCTATCAACAAATTAACAATCAAGTATAGGTTTCCCATTCTAAGAATGAGTGTTTTAATCACTATTACAAAAAAAGGCTTTTTAGAGCACGTCCCTCGCGAGTCCTCTATGTGAGAGCCTTAAAAAGTGAGATTTTTTAGGGCTCGCAATGGAAGGCGTCGGCAGTGGAGCCACCACTCCACGGTCGTGGTTCGGGAAGACAACGACTGGGCTTCTAAGCCCAAGTCTTGGGGAGCATCGTCATGGTGGTGGTTCTTCTTGGAACGACCTAGAATGGCTGAATTTGAACTATAATTTCTCGAACCTCCATGGATTCCGACGAACATCAAATTCCAACTCCGATGGTCGTTGAGTTCGTTCTTTTAGTGGGTTTGATGCCCAAAGCACAAGGAATGCAGTGGTGGTGGTCGTTTGGGTCGAGATCGCTCAAGGTGGTCGAAAAACACTCAAAAGTGTTTGGGAAACTTAGAACCACTGCGACTTCAAATGGCTCTACGCAGTGGAGGAGGGTGCGTGTGGAGCTGGGCTTGCGGGGGTCAAAGGTCAGTGACCTTCAGCGTCGCCTGGTTCGGCGCGTGTCGACGGTGGATGGTGGTAGGGCAAAAATCGGGCCTCGCAATGACGCAGGCGAGAGAGAGAGAGAGAGAGAGAGAGGGAAAAAGAATCAGCTCATTTATTCGTTTTCTACTTCTTTGTGTGTTGATGAGAAAAATGATACCCTAATATATCGCCAATTCGAAAAAATGATATATATTTTTATCCTTTTTTACTTAACATTTTTTAGGGCACACTTTGGGTGCCCTTAATACACTTTTAGGACACCCAAAGTGTGCCCTTAAAAGTCACCTTTTGAAATTCCCTCCTCTAGTCTTTTTAGGACTCATATTTTTTTAGGACACTCATTGCATGTCCTAAAATGTGGTTTTTAGGGACTCTCAATGAGTTCCCTAAAAGCTCCAGGGACTTTTTCAAGGACCTACATTTAGGTGCATATCCTAAAAATGTGACCCGTAAAGGGTATTTTGTAGTAGTGAATCGACCCACTAGCTAGAGCGTGCATTTTTTCCAAGCTAGACTTGAGGAGCGGATATCATCAAATCAGAATTAGACTCAATGATGTATGGAAAACAACCTTTAAAACAAATGAAGGCTTATTTGAATGGCTAGTTATGCCATTTGGGTTGTCAAATTCCCCTGCCACATTTACGCGCAAGATGACTCAAATGTTACAGCCCTACATTGGTCACTTTGTTGTAGTTTATTTTGATAATATATTGGTGTTAACCAGAATTTTCGTCAACAACACTGAGTCAATTTATACGATGGAATGATAATTAAACGAACTGAAATCACGTAAACGACACAAAGAAATTTATAGTGGTTCGGCCCCAAGGGTTGGTAATAACCTACGTCCACTTGCACTTTTATTAATAAAAAAGGTCTCAAACTCAAGATCAAGAAGATTCAAGGTTCAACTGAGTTTCTTAAGTTGAGAAAACAATACAATTTGAATGGTTTTGTATGTAAAGTGCGAACAAAAGAAATCTCTATCCTTTTCTCTTGTAATTTTCACCTAGGGTTAATGATTGAATGAACTCCCTATTTATAGAGAGTCTCAATGGCCATGGGCCCTTACAAATGAACCTAGGCCCTACATGTGTAGGTGTGAGATCAGTACATTCAGTTACAAATTCAAATAACACGATAATAATACAATTTAAATATCAGTTACATAAATATCTTAGGATATTTGATGGTATCTCGTGAAATCCGGATCTTCGGGTAAAAGTGACTTGCTCATCGAGCAAGTCTTACATTCCGAGCAGCTTCATGGGATGGTACTAGCCTAATCCATTATCAAGCAGGTTACATGAACTTTGCTAAATAAGCTTTTATATTCTGATGTATCCCTCTCAAGAAGCTACTCCTTCATGACTAGCTCTCTGACTTTAATGTAGTTGTTGACTGCGTTTTTAGCCAACGACGTGAGAACGTCAAATACGACGAACCTTCAAGAGAATGTAAACGACAACAGACGGTATAAACAAGAAAAGTAAATAACACAGAATTTTTATAGTGGTTCAGCCCCGATTGTCGGTAATAGCCTAATCCACTTAGAGTTGTGATTTATAAATCTATACTCAAGATCAGATGGACTATGCCAACTGAGTTTCTTCAGTATAAATTGTGAAAATACAAGAATTCTCTCTAATTTCAGCACTTTCTCTCTCTAGAATAGACAGACCAAATTTTATCTCTCTAGAAAGAATAAGCAGAAGGGACCCTCTTCTCATCCCATCAGCTCTCTATTTATAGAGATGGGATCCTCAACTGATATCCCCTTATAATAGGGATATTTTACTATATTTATTATATTTATATTACAAATAAACATTCAACATTCAAAATGTAACAAACTCCCTATTTGTGGGAAGAATGAGAGATTCCCGCGCATGTTGTTGAAGTTGTATCTGACTTAGTCTCCTCTAGCTAGTTGGTCCACCTCCTACTCACTACCCATGCAAGTGCTGGTTAAACATGCATGGTGGTAGGATATGCATGGTGGTAGGACATGCTTTGGGTGGGCTGAACGTGCATGGTTCTCCTCGAACATGTACTCTCCTCCAGCATGCCATGTCCCTCCTTGAACCAATCTCCTTAGCTTCTCCTCGGACCAAGGTGGTCCGAGGCAACTTCCTTGGCACCTCACCTTGAACAACATTGAGGGAACCTCACCTTGGACAATATTGAGGGAACCTCACCTTGGACAATATTGAGGGAACCTCACCTTGGACAACATTGAGGCAACCTTCTTTAGCATCTCCCAAACATGTCCGATCGAACATTGTATAGACTTTCCTTATGAAAGTCTAAGTCTCCATTCTCTTGCATGAGACTCCTCCTCCTTAGCTATTTACCTTGGACACGTTCGAGCCAACACTTAGAAAACCTTGGGAGGCTTGCCTCCTACACACCCTTGGGGTCTCCTAGGACCACACCCTCCTTGGGGTCTCCTAGGACCACATCCTCCTTGGAGTCTCCTAGGACCACTCCCCTTAGCTCTCCTAGGAGGCACTCTCCTAGATGCATTCTCCTTAGCCTCCTAGGATGCATTCTCCAATTTTTGGGTATAACAGTAGTGTAATGCCATGTGTCTCTTTCTTAGATGCCACATCATCAATTCAAAATTGGGTTAAACATTTTCCCCTAAGCTTATCCTAGGGCGACCAACACCAGATAAGCTTCCAATCTTCGACCAGGTAAGTATCTATTCACCTTTTGAATATTACTTTACATCCCATAGCTTTGCTTTTATAGGCAATGATCACGCCTCCTCAAACACGCAATTGGCAGCTTTTGGGTTTCTTAGGCGTCTGACTGGCTTTCTTACTCTACCATCATTGCACATTTTCAGCGAAAAACGAGGCAAATTTTCACCAACCCACGTGAATGATATCACATCACCCCAGAAACTCATGATGAATTTTCCAAGATGACGTCATCTGCTCGCAACTAAGTCGTTGACTATAAATAGGTCTTTCCACAAACTTTCACTCTTTACACTTTCAAAACCTGTGACCTTGCTCTTTATTTTCTCTTATGAAAATCCCCTTTTTCTTCAAGTCTTCCAACCAAATATTCCTGAAAAAATGAAGTCTTCTAACTTCATTTTTTGTATTTTCATGACTCTTTATTACTTGTCACATAGTTTCCATGCATTTTTTGAAGATTTTGTATCTATGTGTTCTTGATGTTCTTGATTTTTATGTAAAAACTTGGCTGTTTTTTGCAAAAATCATTGATTTTCTAGGAAAATGATTTAGGTATCGGGTTACCATTGATCGTGTTGTTGGCTTCGAGAGGAGTTTTTGAAAACTCAAAGAAATAATGTTTGCTTTTCTGAAATAGTTTGGTAAGAAAAGTTTTCACGAAAAACTTTTTAACTACCTTTTAGATCCACTCTAGTTTCTACTCGAGTGTAGAATCGTGTTTCTCGAACAACTCACACTTATTTAGGCACACACATAGGCTGGTCAAACGACTCACCTCCCCTTTAATTTTCATCAGATGTATGCACGCGATCACTGGGGGAGTGATTATTCTATTGACCCGGACTTGCTACAAACACTGGTCGATGAAGTGGAACGGAGTCAACCAGATATTGACCTCAATCATGATATTCCGAAACCATATGATGAATCTGGTGAGCACTCTCATTATGATTTTCATTTTGTTCCCAATCAAGAATATTGTAATGCCCCGAATTCCCCGATGTGTTTAACGGCATGAACAGTAGGCCGGGAGGGCCGTACTTGTTTAATTATGTTATTAATTGATTAAACGCATGTATATGTTGATTATATTATGATATGATGTGAAATGCATGCATGTGAGTCCATATTTCTTTATACAGGGGTGTGATGGTAATTTGGCCCGTTGAGGGTAAATTGGTTATTTGAATGCATGTTGGTGATATAAATTGAGACCACATTATGATGTGGGTTTGTTCGAGCCATTTGGCATGAGACGATCAAGGAATGTTAATTAACGGTTTGGTCATAACAGGCTTAAGCTCGGGGCTCGGGGTGAGTCTCGGGGTGTTTTAATGATTAGAGTGTTACCGGGCATTAAAGGGTAACGGGATGTGAAATATTGGAGTTTGAGAATATTGAGATTAACGGGAGTTGGGAAGCGTTAGTTATGATTAACGGGATTGTTGGAAAATACCAAAACTACCCTTGAGTTGGTTTTAGAAGCTTTTAAAGACCTAGGGGTATAATGGTCATTTGTGTTTTGGATATATATGATGTATAGATGGCTGTGAAACAGAACCCAAAACAGAGTTCTCCTCTTCTTGTTCCTGTACCTTCTTCCTGCTTCTTCTTCCTTGTAAGTTTTGTGAACTTGTTGAAGGTTTGAGCTTGGGAGCTAAGCCTTGATACTTTGGGAGAGTGTTCCACAGTGGAAGAGCACCATAACCTGAACTTGAGGTAAGATTTAAGCCATTAGTTTCCATGTATGCTCTGTTTTCGTTCATAGTTTTCAGCTTTAGATTTTGGTATGGAAAGTTGGAATCAAGGGGAGTTCTTGGGATGTTTTACTTGGGTTATGGTGAGGGATAGTTATGGGTGATTTTTGGAGGTTTAAATGGGTGTTTGAGAGAGGTTTGGGTGGTGTTTAAATTGGGTTTGAAGGGTTGGTTTCAAGGGAAAACGCAAGGGAAGAAAAACAGGGGTTTTGGCTGAAATGGGCGTTGCGCCGCGACATGGCCAGGGTGTGCCACGACCCTTGGGAGCTGCTGGGTTTAGGCGCCTCTGTTTGAGGGGTGGGCCGCGGCATGGCCAAGGAGGGCCGCGGCCCTTAAGGCATTTTTGGCCAAAGAGAGCTTTTTGGCTCGGGGATGCAAGCCTAAGGCCTCGGGATTGAACCTACTACCCGGTTGAGTAGTGTTTGAGGTCCCGGAGGTTAGGTTTTGGTTTGGGAACCTTTTATTATTCATTTTATTGATGGAATCCCATGATTTGATTATGACCAGGTAACCGCTAAAGGACCAAAAATTCGATCGTTCTCAGGGTTGTTCTTTTATTCGTTCTTGCTCGAACCAGAGGTAAGAAAACTGCACCCCAAATGTGACATGCGTGGATATTCGTGAAGCATGATGATTGTGAGAATATGGACATGGACTGAATATAGAATGTTTAGCATGTATTGCTCATTTGTGCATGGTACTGACTTATTAGTCAGGTTTGGCAAGGGTGCTAGTATCAACTGTGAAGTTGTGACTTATTAGTCAGGTTCGGCGGTGGTACTGGGCACTGATCATGTTGAGCTGACTTATTAGTCAGGACGGCCTTAGCGTGTGTCACGCAAGCCAACAAGATTTGATCAAATCAATTATCAGCATTGAATGGCTCAGAGAGCATTAATGCCAGACCGACCCCGAGGGTCGATGAATGAAATAAGCGCTTGGAGGCTAGTGGCTTACTCAGCAGCCACTCTCCCACCTGAATTAGTGACATGCATGGCAGTCACTCAGTACGGTTACCAGAACCTGTTGTAGGCTAGTGGCTTACCCATCAGCCACTCTTCCATTTGAATTAGTGACTTGCTTGTCAGTCACTCAGTGTGGTTTATCAGGACCTCATGTGGTGTTTACTCATTTGTTTGAAAGCTTTATGCTCAGTGTGATTATAATGATAATCATTTGATAATGTTTATATAAAGTGTTATGTTTTCTTGTTGGGCCTTGGCTCATGGGTGCTATGTGGTGCAGGTAAAGGGAAAGAGAAGTTCACCTAGCCTTGAGTGGAGAGTTGATGTGGTGGTGTGTACGTATGCAGCCGCTTGACCACCACGGTCAAGGTGTTCTCAGAGGAACTAGGGGGTTTACCCTATTTTTGCCGCTTAGGTCGGCAGGATTGTAACTTTACAACAGTAGTGACCTTTTTGTACTGAGAACAGCTTGTAAACGTTGTGTTTAGCTCTGCAGCGCAGTTTGTAATAAAAATCTCCATTTCCTTTTTATTGGTTTTATGCCTTAACCCGTTAATTACACTTAGAGCACGTTTTTGACCAAAGGACTCAGGTAGTGAGTCAAATTTCTGGTCCACCGTTCACCGTAACTGTTCTGGGGTAGCCAGGGCGTTACAAATATTGTCATATGATTGAGGATTTAGAACAAGGAATAAGGAAATTCCTTCCAAATGATTGGACTTTTATTGTACATCCTGACTCTGTTGATCCACTCCCCATCGGAATTCCGAACAGCAGGAGGGCAACAAGCAGGTCTTCGTTTGTTGAAAAGGCCACAACTATTGCTTTCTGTTCTCTAGATATGGCTAGGATCAAGCAAACTTCTAGACGAAGATCGGATGCGGATCCCCAGGTTGCAAGGTATGTGACCAGTGGGAAAAACATTGAGCAGCCCATACAACAACAACAACCCAAACAACTAGAAAGAGAACAGTCCGAGAAACAACAACAACCACAAGGACAACCGTGAGCACGACCTCAAAATATTCCTTTTGATAAGATTAAATTTAACGAAGAGCAGATAATCGATCTCATAAGACTCATCGCGAAAAGAAAATCCCACTCGAGGAGGCAGGTTAAGTGGTATGTGGCTTCGGTCAGCACCTTCTCAAGTCGGGTGCTTGGAGAGTAACCCCAAAGATATGGTCTTAGGGGGGTAGATTTAGTTCTTCCTTGACCTGAGCAGCGAGCACACAGTCCTAGTAGTGCGTACAGTCCCTAGTCGAGGTATAATATTCAGGCAAGCGCAACTCTCCCCCTCCATCCTTATTTTAGGAGCGTTGCAAATTACTTCAACATCGCTCGTTTCCAAATAACACCAAATGAATAATTAATGCTTTCAGCTGCTCCTACTCCTCCTGAGGTCCATTACTCATTCGATTTAAAGTCAAACCCAGGCCACAGGGGTACTGGGTTCTTCTACTTCTGTCAGCGAGAGAAGACTAGGGAGTTCCTGACTGAGCCCACGTTTAGGAGCAATGTGGGCAGTTATGATAATGAGTATTTCTAACAAATTCCCTGGTCTCAGACAATCGATCTTTTCGACAAGCAGGTAATTATTTAGTCTACTAGGTCATTTCCTTCATTTTTCTTTCCTTGGCCTCATTCTTTTTGTTGCGCTTTAGGGCCATGGGATAGACTCATTCCTACTGTGGATATGGCCAAGCGAGTAGTGGTTTTAGACGGGCTTCCCTTTGAAGCAAACAAATTTAGACTTCTCATAACCAATGAGAACCTGAGGAGAGTCGGTCTTCTCAATACCCACCACGCTAATGAAGAAGACATTGCTGGTGGAGGAACTGTTGAGAAAGAAGTTGGCAAGGAACTGGGGCGTTCCAACCAGCCCCATGCAATCCCTGTTCCACAGAGGAGACCAATAGGGATCAACATAAGGGAGCAAGGTGATTCTCCTCACCCTCGAGCCCCGGCACCTCCCGTTGAAAAGGGAAAAAGCAAGAAGGTGTTGGAAGTGGAAGACGAGCCCACGTCCTCTGACGACGAGGATGGGATTCCATGTAATATAATTAGTCCTTTATGTTGTGTGTGTATACAGTAGTCGTAGGCTCTTTTGAAAAATCTTCTATATCATATAATATTTTTCACAAATGACTTGCTCGTTTATATACTTCCTTAACCTAATACGCTTGCATTTTTTTACTATAGCCATGTCTGATTCAGATATGTTTAATCTCTATGCTTCCCCTCTAGCCCCAACCAAAGGAGGTAGTAAAAGAAAGGGGCCTTAGGGGGCTAGTTCGAGCAAAGAATCGACAGCAAAGCAACAGAGGAATAATCCTCATGTTCGCAGATCTCCTGCGGCTTCCTCGGCAATGCCACCCAGCCAATTGGCAACCACCCCTCTGCTGCCACTCCTGAGTAGACCACTCCTTCCCCTGCTCGGGAATCTCCATCAGTTCACCATGCCACTTCTTCCCCTGCTTACGGAACAGATCCACTTACTCACGAGAAGGAGCGATTAAAGGAAAAGTTGAAGGCAACTGCTCACTCCATCTCCTCCCGAGTCCAGACCCTTGTTCAACACCCGACGAGTGTTGATGTTGTCTTTAAGCATCGAAACTCGTCGGTCGACTCCTATCTTGGACGAGCACTGTCTGAGAACCTTTTGTTAAGTTTATCTTTATATGTTTCTCAATTTTTCTTCCAAGTCTTCTGCTCATTTACTTCTTTTATGTGGTTAGTCTAATCTTGCTTTGTTTTTGTAGGGTGTTATAACTTTCACCAACACCCGCACTGAGGTAGTTAAACTTGAGGAGGCCTTGAGGAAATCGCGGGACACCACAAAACACTTCAAAGACTGCCACATTCTCTAGTTCCAAGCTACTCGGGACTTGTAGAAGGATCTTGACAGCAAGAACACCGAGATTGATAACAAGGGCAAAGTAATCAAGGTGCTTGAGGAGTCAGGGGCAAAGCTCAAGCGCCAGCTGGAGGAGCTTGAGGAGAAAATGGGCAATCTCGATGCTCGTGTCAAAGAACTCGAGGAATAGCAACTCAAGTCAATGGAGGAGATGAGGCAGCTCAGAGAGAAGAGTTCAGAGAAGAAGAAACTTCTCGAGGAAGAGCTCCAGCACGAAAAGGAGTCTCATTCCTCGAACTGAAGCAAGTTCAAGAGTGCGGCCTTCAATTGCTTCTTCCTTTTTTGGAAGAACAATAAGGAGGCCAATTTTTACTACATCCTTGCCCACCTTCGCGACAAAGAAATCGCCAAGTGCATTGCTCGTGAAGAGGAGGAGCTTGAGGCTACTGCTGCTGAAAATGTCCCTGCAGCCCCTGAATTCGAGCAGGAGGGGCCCGTGGGGGAAGATGTTGGGGCTATGGAGCATTGAGGAGGGCATCTTCTTGTTGTGGTTTTTTTAGTCACCCTAGGTCTTAAGGTCCATGGTGCAAAGACAATGGCTAGCAAAGCAGCTTTTAATCTCGGATAATATGTGTAAATATTTTTCCTCCTGCTTCATACATTTTATACACTGCTTGTATGATTTTATCTTGATATAACAATTTTCCTTGCTACATATGATTTTAACTCTATTACTTGTTTTAAACATTTAGAGCATCTTGGTTTTTTATGTCCTTCCTAGACGAAGCACAATACTTTATAAATTATTGAAAATTTTCTAAGTATTACTCAGTTGTGATATTTTAACTTATTTACTTATGTGCGATCATGTATACCTTATATGCCCCCCAAGTGATCGAGGAGGTCAATCCTTGGTCACGTTCCAAATAACCAGACTTGCTCGAGCTAACACGGTTGCTCAAATATTGTATCATATAGCAGTATACTTATATTTTTTCTTAAGAGTCACACGTGTTAAGTAATACTTGTTTAATAACAAAATTGGCAATAATGAGTGTGTCGAGCACACTCCCTTGTTTATACCTCGTAATAAAATGGACAAAACATGTCTATTGAATTTAGAAACTCTACGAGCAATGCATGTTTTTGAAGAAAAAACATAAAGAAATGAATTGAACTAGATTGTTGGTCATTTATTAAGGGAAAAAAGTGTCTGACAGCCACATAACTAAAAAAATTGTCTAAATAATAAGTGGTGGTAAAAAAAAAAAGTGGCCAATACGTGCCTTACAACCAAAAATAAACAATTGGGCAATAATCGTGACTTTCTACCAGTATTCATTGATAATATTTCTGCAAGTGTTCACCATTCTAGTATCTTGCAATTAGTTCACCATTTAGTCGAGCAAGTTTGTATGTTCCTAGTCGCAATACTTCTATGATCTGATATGGTCCTTCCGAATTGGGTCCCAAAATTCTTGTTGCAGGATTCCTAGTATTTTGGAACAGTTGTCGCAATACTAGATCTCCTAGGGAAAAATTTCTATTCTTGACTCGAGAGTTGAAGTATTTGGCTACATTTTGCTGGTAAGTAGCCACTCACTATTGTGATTTTTCTCTTTGTTCCTCGATCATGTCAAGATTTTCAGCCAATAATTGGTGGTTTTTATCTTGGTCATACTTACTCCTCTGATGTGATGGGGGGTCAACTAAACTGGTATCATTGCTTCATATCCAAAAGCTAGGGAAAATAGAGTATGTCCTGTTGAGGTTCGAGCAATAGTTCGATATGACCATAATACTTCTGGCAAAATATCTGAGAAATTTCCTTTGGCTTGTTCGATACGCTTTTTCATTGTGTCCTTTAAAGTTTTGTTGACAGCTTCTACTTGTCTGTTTTCTTGGGGATGAGCAACTGCGGAAAATCTTTTAATGATACCATGCCTTACACAAAAGTTTGTGAATGTGTCGTTGTCAAACTAAGTGTCATTATCTGAGACAATCTTTTTTGGTAGCCCATATCTGCATATGATGTTTTTTACCACAAAATTGAGCACCTTCTTGGAAGTAACTGTAGCCAGTGGTTCTGCTTCAATCCACTTTGTAAAGTAATCCATTGCGACCACCACAAATTTCACTCCACCCTTTCTTATTAGGAGTTTCCCGATCAAATCAATGCCCCATACTGCAAAGGGCCATGGGCTCTGCATTTGTTTAAGTTCATTAGGAGATGCTCATGGGATTTTGGAAATTCTTTGACACTTATCACATTTTCAGACGTACTCCATGGAATCTTCATTCATCGTGGGCCAAAAATATCCTTGTCTCAGTATCTTCTTGGCTATACTTTGCCCCCTACATGATTGCCACAAAATCCTTTGTGCACTTCTATCATTAGCAGTTCACCTTCTATTTTAGTAACACATTGGAGCAAAGGCATAGAATACCCTCTTCTATACATTACTCCATCAATAATCACGTACCTAGCAACTTTCCTTGAAATTCTTCGCGCTTCATTTCTCTCTTGAGGCAATGTTTCGTGCTCCAAGTATGTGACTATAGGAGTCATCTAGGAGGGAGTATTATCGAGCAGTAGTGTTTTCTCCATTTTGTTAATACTTGGTTGGGCCAGGTGCTCAACTGGTATTACGTTTAGGGTGTCTGTATCCTTGGCACTTGCGAGTTTTGCTAGCATCTAAATTGGAATTCTGGTCACGAGGCACTTGTTGGATGGTAAATTTTTTAAATTGTACCAAAAGGTCTTTTGCTTTGCTGAGATAGGATGCCATTTTTAGTCGTCGAGCCTGGTATTCTCCCAACACCTGATTCACGACCAGCTGTGAATTTTTATATATGTATACTACCACAACTTTAACATCTCTAGCAAGTCATAATCCTGCTAGTACGACTTCGTACTCTGCCTCATTTTTTGAGGCACTAAAGTTGAACCTTAGTGCGCAGTGAATACGATGTCCTTCAGGTTTGATAAGTATGAGTCCAGCTCCAAAATTATGCTCATTTGAGGACCCATCTATAAACATCCTCTATACCGGCCAATTTTCTTTGTTTTCTTCAGGCTCTTTTGCTTGCTCATTCTCTTCCGGTATTCCAGTGCATTCAGCAATAAATTCTACTAAAGCTTTCTCTATAATAGCAGTCCTTGGCTGGTAGGTGATTTCATACTGTCCGAGCTTGACCGCCCACTTAAGTAATCAACCAGATGCCTCTGGTTTTTGCAGAATTTTCCTGAGAGGTTGATCGGTTAAAATTATGATAGGATGAGCCTGGAAGTAAGGCCTTAATTTCCTTGCTACAAGCAATAAACAATAATCCATTTTTTCAATTAATGGGTATCGTGATTCTGCCCCGACCAGCCTTTTCTTATGTAATACACTGGATGTTGAATCCTATATGTTTCTCAAATAAGAGCTGCACTAATAGTGTGTTGAGTAACTGGTAGATACAAGTATAGAGTTTCCCCATCAATTGGCTTCGATAAGATTGGAGGTTGAGCCAAGTGTTCCTTAAGTTCCAGGAAAGGATTTTCACATTCTTTCGTACATTCAAACTTGTTATTTCCTCTTAGTAGGTTAAAAAAGGGTACACACTTGTCGGTGGATTTTGAGACAAATCTACTGAGTTCTGCAATTTGTCCCGTCAGACTCTGTACTTCCTTTATCTTGGTCGGGGATTCCATGTCAATCAAAAGCTTTGATTTATTCCGGGTTAGCTTCTATAATACTTCTTGCATTGACAATGAATTTGAAAAGCTTGCCCGAGCTTACCCCAAACGAGAACTTTAAGGGGTTAAGCTTCATATCGTAATGCTTAAGGATGGCAAAGCATTCTGTCAGATCCTTCACGTTCCCCCGGCCTTTTTTTACTTTACCAGCATGTCATCAACGTAGACCTCCATGTTTTTTCCTATTTTGTCTCAACATCATATTTACTAGTCGTTGTTACGTCACGCCAGCATTTTTTTATACAAAAATGCATTACTTTGTAAAAGTACAAGCCTACGTCAGTTCTAAAACCGGTATGCTCCTCATCGAGAGGGTGCATACTGATCTGATTATACCCCGAGTAAGTGTTCATAAATGTGAGGACTTCATGTCCTATAGTGGCATCGACTAGTTGGTCGATTCTTGGTAGAGGAAAGCAATCCTTTAGGCATGCTTTGTTTAGATCACTGAAATCTACACGCCCTCCATTTGCCATTAATTTTTGGTACAAGGATGGGATTAGAAACCCACTCGAGGTAGAAAGTGTTATATTATTTCATATAATATAATATTAGATTAAATAATGTGACAAAATGTGATTTGTCACACAAATGTGATTTGTCACACCTTGTAACATATTATTGAGAGTCACAAAATTGGACACATGTGTGTATCCAAATGTGACATATTTTGGAGTTACAAAATCAGTTACAAATTTGTAACTCCCAAATATTACCCAATAATGTGTATATTATATGTTACACATTTGAGATTGGATTTCATAAAGCCATATGAGAAATGGCTGATAGAGATGTGATTTTAACTCCCATATTGTGTATGGAAGTTACAAAATCAAGTGGGAATAAATTGGAACGTTTTGGAAAAACTAAAATTTTTGTTGCTGAACTTGACTGAGGGCCGCGGCGCCTGGAACAAGCGTCGCGGCCTTAGTGGCTGACAGCTTCTTTGAATTTCGGTTTTTATCCAATTTTGAACGTTTCCAACAGCCAAGTAACTCCCAAATCTCTATTTTAATTCCATAAAACATCCAATTAAACATTGGTAACAGCCATGGGGGTTGGTGGAATTTGAAATTCAAAGGGGTATCTCAAACTTTATAAATAGGAGCCTAATGCTCACTTGTATGACACACCATTTTTCATCCACAAAGCACTTGGCTGAAAAATACACCTTGAGGCTTGATAATTCCAGAGAGCTATTTCCTAGAGAGATCCCTTAGTGCTTAGAGAATAGGGGGAAATAAGCTTTTGGACAAAGGTCTTGAACCTTGTTCAAGTTGGTGATCCCCACTACTCTACATTTTGGTTGTGTGAGAGTTTGTTTGTGTTTTCATTCTCTTGTTCTTCTTGTTCTTCTTATTTACTTGTATTGTTATAGTATTGAGTTTGTAATCTTCTTCTTCTACATCTTTTTATTTACTTGTATTTTGAGCAATTGAGTTGTAATACTTATTTAATCAATATTATCTTGTCCATTGTATTTTTGCATAGAGTTGTATTTGGTTTTTCCATGATTCCATTGAGCAATAATATATATTCTCTAACAGAAAGCTTCTCTTATAAACCCATTTTCGTTTAGCCTTTGGACTTCTTCTTTTAAGGCATTTGACCTTTCTTTATCGAGCAACCTCATTTTCTGTTGTCCAGGCTTGAAGTTGTCTCTGTCTATATGTAACGACCCAAAATTACTAATAAGGCTTAAGGGCCTTTATTAGTGTGCCGGGAGGGCATAACTGGATTATGTGTGATTTAAATGATTAAATGCATGATTATGTGATAAGCATGCTTATATGATTATTTGGATATATGAGATGTATGATTATGTGTATCAGTATGCATGTAGGCCTTGATTAGATTATAAGGGCATGTTCGTAATTTTGGCCCGTTGAGGGCATAAACATGATTATTTGTGATGAATTGTTGAGACCACATTATTATGTGAATATATTTGCAGCTTGCGACTCGAGGCGATCCTAATGAGCGGCTTAGCATTTTAGTCACGGTGGGGATTTATACCCGGCTCGGGGGAGCCTGGGGGTATTTATGGGAATTAGGGGAATATATTGGAGACTATTTGACATTGAGGGAAATAATTGGCGATTAATTAGGTGATGGGATTTAAACGGTAATTATTAGGGACACTCGAGGAATTAGCGGGAATTAGGAACAAATGACTAAATTGCCCTTGGAGTGTTTTAGGGTTAGATTTAAATGGGAGGGCAAAATGGTCATTTTGTTGGTTAAGAGGTGATAAGGATGTTTTCCTGCCTTTATGAATTAGTGAGAAGTGTAGAAAAAAGTGGAAGCTGAAAGAAAAGAAAAGAAGAAGGAAAGAAAGAAGGAAGAAAAACAGAGACACTATTTTCCCTCTCCTATCGATACATTGTTCTCTTCCTCATCTTGAGGATTTTTTAGGCTGTAACTCAAGGGAAACTCGGGCTGGAGCTTGGGGCTAGGGACCTTGGTAAAGCTAGAGGATTTAGCAGGGATTAGCCACTTAATTGAGGTAAGGTTTCAAGGTTTTGGTGAGTTTTCTGAACTGTGTCAGAATTGATTTCTGAAACTTGGTTTTTGATTGAAGTTAAGGGAATTAAGCTTTGGGAACTGAGGAGTTAAAAGCTGGAAAGGTTTGGAGGATAACCTGGGGTCGATTTCCCCATCAAAGGTAAGAAATTTTGAGCTTGATCATCTGAGTTGCTGGGTTATTTCTGGTTTTCTGATGAGTTCTTGAATTTTGAGTTCAATTCTTATTTTCTTTGTTTGATGGTGCATGTGGCTGAATTTGAGGTTGTTGGGCCATGTGGGGTGAGATGTAGTGATTGGTAGGCTTGTTTTGAAGTGTAGTTGAGGTTTGGAGGGGTTCTAGGGGGTTTTGGCTGGGGGAAATTCGAAGGAGAAAACTTAGGGTATTTTGGTGTTGTAACTAGCGCTGTAGCGCTAGCCTTTGGGTGCTACAGCACTAGGCTTGGCTGATCTGGGCATTTTTGCTTCTGGTTGTAGCACTGTAGCGCCCACTTTGTGGCGTTGTAGCGCTACCCTGTTTCCAGAAGTGGGTTTTTGGGTGTTTTCCTAGGGTTTTCGCCCGGGGGCTCGGGATTTGATTCCACCACCCCGTTTGGTGGAATTAGAGCTTCCCGAGGGCTCGAGATTGGTCCCGAGGTTAGGTTACGGAATTGAAGTTTAGTGATGGTTCTGATTTTATGGTTATGACTAGGTGTACGCTAAGGCTCGAACGGGATTGTGCTTGAAGGTCGATTTCACTAATCAAAGGTAAGAAACTGCACCCGGTTATGTAATAATGTTGGGACTAAGAGCTCCCTATATTTGTATGTAATGTCATGAGATGGTATTATGCCATGGGGACATGTGATAAATGGCCTAAGAGTGCTGGAATCAATATTTGCGCACAGGGCGCGGCTCGACCACTGGTAGCTGAGATTAAATACATAATCACTGAGCTCGGCCTAAGCGAGCCAGAGTCAGTGGAATAATCAGAGGGTGCGGCCTAAGGGCGTCGACCCTGGACTTTGGTGTGTTATATTTATTGTTGTCTAAACTATTAAGTGTGATGAGTTTGTTATCTGAATAACTGATTGTTGGCTTGCATATTGATATCACTATTTATGTGAGTTGTATGACTTGTGTATATCTGATTGATAATTTGTAAACTGTCTATGCTATGTATTATAGTTTTCTTGATGGGCCTTGGCTCATGGGTGCTATGTGGTGCAGGTAAAGGCAAGGGCAAGGTGGACCAGTCCTGAGTTGGAGAGCTTTGAGGCTGAATGTACATAGTCAGCTGATCGGCCGCCACGACCGAGGAATGGTACAGGACGGGAGAAGCCTAAATGTTTGTTTTGCCCTTAGAGTGGCCAGTACATGTTTATAACCTAGAATTTTTGTAAAATGTCTTTCAAACTCTATTTCTTTGGGGATCCAATGTACAAAGCGTTTATCTAAATGAAATGCATCTTTTATGACCAAATTCTTTTAACCCTAGTTCAATTATATTTTCAGTAACACGTTTCTAATTAAAAGACTTGATTAGCAAGTCTTGCACCTTTATAAACACACAGTCTAACGGTCTTGGCTACCCAGGGCGTTACACTATATTTAGAGCATGGTTGATAACTATGGGGTTGATGCCTACCATGTCCTTGTGCGACCAAGCGAACACATCTTGATTGTTACTTAGGAAGCTCATAAGTTCAGACTTGACTTCCTTTGCTAAACTTTTTCCAATCTTGACTTTCTTTGTTGGCTCGTCCTGGTCAAGTGGGCCTTCCTCCAGGTCTTCAATAGGTCCCACTCCAGTATCAAAGTCCCCAAAATGAGGATTAATATCTTCTCCCTCGCTTTGGGCAATTCCCTATTTGGAGATGCTTGCCTCTTCTAAGGAGGTATTGCCTTGTTGTTCGATGGTGCTTATTTCCATTTATGTTGTTGGCTTGCTCATCGGTGGTCCAATAAATATCATGTTGGTTGTGGCCAAGCCTTTCTTAGCAGTTGTAATGGAGGAATTATAGCATTCCCAAGCCTCTCTCTGGTTTCCTTTTACACATCTGATTCTGTCGTTGGTAGGAAACTTCATCATTAGATGAAACAAGGATGTTATGGCACGCAAGTTGATTAAGGTTGGTCTCCCTAAAAGGGCATTGAAAGCTAAGGGAATATCGACCACGACAAACATTTCCATAATTGTTTTTTCGTAGGTGCAGTTCCCACTGTTACTGCTAACTTGATTGTTCATGTTGGAGTCATCCCTTTTCCAGTAAAACCATCCAAAGTTTGTGTGCATAGATCTAGGTCCCGAACAGATAACTTCATCCTTTCAAGGGTTGTTTTGAAAAGGATGTTTACTGAGGAACCATGATCTATCATCATCGGTGCTACAATCATGTTAGCAATTTGGGCCTCGATTACCAAAGGATCATTATGTGGGAATATAACGTGTGCAGTGTCATCCTCAGTGAATGTTATTGGCTTACATTCATAGCGAGGGGTTTTGGGAGTACTCTCCTCGATTTCTTGCACTTCATTTACTGGTTCGTGGTGAAGTGTCTAAGCATAGCGTTCTAAGGTTTTTCTACTTTCACCTGCCAGGTGTGGTCCTCCGCATATCATGTCTAGTCGACCAGCTACTGGAATTGGATGTATGGTTGAGCTGGTACATCCATATTAAGCGCATCAGCTTGGTTTTGATCAATAGGATGTCAAACATATCTTCTTATGGCCTAATGATTTTGGCGGATGAGAAATTCGATTTCGTCCTTAAGCTGGTTACACTCGTTGGTGTCATGTCCGTAGTCGTTATGGAAACGACAAAACTTGTTCGTGTTTCTCTTACTTATATCTTTCCTTATGGGATTAGGCTTCCTATAAGGTACTTGAGCTTGTGTAGCTTGAAAGACTTCTGCTCGTGACCCCAAGAATGTAGAGTAAATGGTAAAACGAGGATTGTACTCTCGTGGCTTATCATTGGTTTTGGCATTTTTGTTGTCGTTGTTATTGCCACTGTTTGAGTTGTTGTTTCGTTTTCCACGTCTTTGGTTATTTTTGTTTCCATTACCATTACCATTACCATTGGTTATCTAGATCTGGTTCGGAGCTCCATTATTCTTGACTGGAGCAGCAACACTTATGCATGCCTGATTGGCTTGATCTACACTTCTAATGGCCTCCTCTAGTTTGATAAACTCGTCCTCGATCTAAGAACTCCCTTGTTGAGTTGACAGTTTTTCTCCTTAGGCCAATCCATAGAGGACCCTTTACTTGGATTCCTGCCATGATGGCCATCAGTTTTCCATCATCGCTGATTGTTTTCGATCGGGCAACCTCTTGCATGAACCTCTGCACATAGTCCTTCAGAGACTCATTCGGCTCTTGCTTAATGTCGACAAGGTCATTGAGTTCACTAGGTGGGATACGATCAACAAAGAATTGTGAGTAAAAGAGCCTCACAAATGTATCCTAGGATGTAATGGTTCCTGGCTCCAGTTTGAAGAACCATTGTTAAGTAGAATCTGCTAGAGTAGCTGGAAAGATCCTATAATGGACGTCATCTCTAACCTCTTAGAGGTCCGTTTGTATCTCGAAATTGTTAACATGTGAGATAGGATCTTCCTTTCCAGTATACATCTTCCAAGTTGGCATCTTGAACTTGGGAGGTATTATCAGAGCATTGATCTGTTCAGAGAAAGTAGACCATTACCTTCTTTCTAGGTTGATGTTAGTGAGATTTGGGACTTTTAGGTCTCGTACCATTTGAGTAAGAACATCCAATTGCGCCTGGATTGCAGGAGCAACTAGTGGCACAGCAGCTGGTGCTGCAACTAGGATTACAGCAGCCCCTGCTTGTGGTGCATGCGGGATCACCGGCGCAATAGGTCCAACAACATTGGACGTGTTGCCTTCCCTAAGCTGATTGAGGACATTGAGGAGGCTAGGCTCTCTATTTCCTAGCCTATTAAAGACACTTCCCCCTCTTCGTCGTCCCCTAGCGTTTTGACTGCCTGCTCGAGGAGGGCCAGGAGGTGGTCTCACAAGACAGTTCATTGGCTCTTGTTGCCTTGGTGGGACGAACGGTTCTTCAGGCTGTACATTCTCCCTAGGTGGGACATCTTCAAGCCCAGGTGGCCTTGGCAGAACAAAATGTCCTCTTGGTAATCACCTACATCCACTTGCTCTTTTAATAATCAAAGAGATCTCAAACTCAATATCAAGAAGAAACAAGGTTCAAATGAGTTTCTTAAGCTGAGAAAAGAATACAATTCGAAGGGTTTTGTATGTAAAGTGCGCACAAAAGAAATCTCTAGCATTTTCTCCTATAATTTTTACCTAGGGTTAATGATTGAATGAACTCCCTATTTATAGAGAGTTTCAGTGGTCATGGGCCATTACAAACAAATCTATGTCCTACACATGTAGGTGTGGGATCAGTACATTCAGTTACAAATTCAAATAACACGATAATAATACAATTTAAATATCAGTTACATAAATATCTTGGAATATTTGCTGGTATCTCGTGAAATCTGGATCTTCGGGTAAAAGTGACCTGCTCATCGAGCAAGTCTTGCACTCCGAGCAGCTTCATGGGATGGTACTAGCCTGATTCATTATCAAGCATGTTACTTGATCTTTGCTAAATAAGCTTTTACATTTTGATGTAGCCCTCTCGAACAGCTACTCCTTCACGACCAGCTCTCTAAATTCAATATAATGTAATGCCATGTGTCTCTTTCTTAGATGCCACGTCATCAAGTCAAAATTAGGTTGAACAATTGGTGTTTAATAAATACACTAATAAACATCTCACTCATCTCACAACTATTTTTCAAGTTTTGAGGGATAAAAAGTTATTTCTCAATCTGAAGAAATGTATTTTCATGGTGCCTAAGCTGCTCTTCCTTGGTTTTATTGTAGGTGTTGATGGACTACTAGTAGACTCTTCAAAGTTCCAAGCCATTGCTGATTGGACATCTCCAACAACACTTAAGGAATTACAGAGCTTTCATGGATTAGCAACATTTTATAGAAGATTTATAAGGGATTTCAACATTATTATAGTCCATCTAATAGATAGTATGAAGAAAGACAACTTTAAATGGGGGATGGGACAACAAACCAATTTTGATGCCAAGCTTTGCAATGCTCCAGTCCTTGTTCTGCCTGATTTCGACAAACTATTTGAAGTAGAAGTTGACGCCTCAGGAGTAGGACTTGGCGCAGTCTTGAGTCAAGCGGGACGACCAATCGAATATTTCTCTGAAAAGCTTTGTCCCAGTCGGCAAACATGGTATACTTATCAGCATGAATTTTATGCTTTTATTCGTGCTTTGAAGCAATGGGAACACTACCTACTCAGCATAGACTCTTTCCTATGCACTAACCACCAAGCCCTCATGTATTTGGACTCACAAAAGACGATCAATCGCATGCGAGCTCGTTGATACTCTTTCATTCAGCGATTCAATTTCACCATTAAATACAAATCAGGTAGTACCAACAAAGTAGTTGATGCCCTCAGTCGTAGAGCCACTTTACTAACCACATTTTCAACACAAATTATTGATTTCGATATGATCCGAGACTCTTATGCCGAAGACGAAGATTTTGCATCCATTTGGGCCAAATGCAACACGCCATCGAGCTGTCCACCTTTCCTTATTGGAGATGGCTTTCTCTTCAAGGATAATAGGTTGTGTTTGCCATGAACATCCTTCAGAGAAAGTGTGTTACGTGAGACTCACAGTGGTGGACTTAGTGGCCATTTGGGACAGGATAAGACGAAGCAACAAATTGAAAGCAGATTCTATTGGCCTCAACTCGTGCACGATGTCACTAACTTTGTCAAACGTTGCCCTGTCTATCAAGTTTCAAAAGGACAATCTCAAAACACTGGCCTAGACACGCCTCTTCCATTACCAACTACCATATGGGAAGATCTCTCAATGGATTTTGTGCTGGGGCTCCCCAAAACACAGCATGGTTTCGATTCTGTTTGTGTGGTAGTTGACAGATTCAGCAAAATGAGTTACTTTCTGGCTTGCAAAAAGACATCAGACGCCATCAATATCGTGAACTTGTTCTTTCAAGAGATTGTACGGCTTCATGGCATACCAAAGACTATAACATCTGATCGTGATGTTAAATTTTTGAGCCAGTTTTGGCGTACTTTGTGGAAGAAATATACGACAGACCTTCGATTTAGCACCACTATTCATCCCCAAACGGATGGCCAAACTGAACTAACAAATCGTACTCTTGTCAATTTGTTCAAATGCATCAGTGACTCCCATGCAAAAACAATAGGATGCAGCTCTAGCTCAAGCTGAGTTTGCATTCAATAATATGCAAAATAGGTCCACTGGCAAGACACCCTTTGAAATTGTGTATCTCAGACCTCCAAAAATGACATTGGACCTCGTCAAATTACCACCAACACCTAGTCTTCACGAAGAAGTTGAATTAGCTGCAGAAAAGAATCACTCATATACATGAAGAAGTTATCAGGCACCTACAATACTCCAACGACAAATACAAAGCCGCATTTGATTCTAAGAGGCGATTTAAAGAGTTCAGAAAATGAGACTTAGTCATGGTTTACTTGAGGAAAGGTCTCTTCCCACCTGGTAGCTGCAGCAAGCTCCATGATAAAAAATTCAGTCCCTCTCAAATTCTCAAAAAAATTAATGGCAATGCTTACCTGCACGACCTCCCACCACATGTACGTGTATTTCCAACATTCAACATCGCTGATTTTTCTGACTACCATCCATCCACCCGATGAATTTCAACTCTCACATGCAACTCGAAGACGAGTTCCTTCTGCCATGGAGGGGAACTGATGTACTCAATTAATCAGTTTCAGTTTTAGCCTTTAATTGTAATTTAACTTTAGTGGCTGTTTTAGATGCTTTTAGTCATCTTGCTTTAGTTGTTTTTAGTCAATAGTTGTCTTGAGTCTAATGTATAAATAGACCTTTACGTGCAGTTAGAGGCATTATTGAATACAAGTTGATTCTTCGAGGATTATTGAATACAAATTGATTATTTTCCTCAAATTTCTTTCGTTACGTTTCTTTTTCCTTCGTCTTCTCTGAGTTCATCAGTTTTCAGCATGACCATTATTTTGTACTCTGACAATTTGTTAGCTGAGGAACAAATTCTTTGATCAAAACAAATCTTCTTTACCCCAAGAAAGAATGACGCAATACAAAGAAAATTCATAAGACCCACAACAGGTCAATCAGTGTCCATTTTCAACAAATTATACCACTTAAATAGAAACAACAATCAAAGATAAACTCCAAGCAAAGTCTCAAAGTCTTCATAATTATTGCCAAATTTCATAAATTTGGGTGGCCAAAATGGTACCATCTTTTTCTGTTCTATAAAATTAAAAGATTTTGAAATTGTAATACTTGAGGACCTTTTTAACAATTCTTTGCAACTCCTAAATCTAAAATTTTATTTAAATTGTGTAACGTTGCTCTTTTGGCAGATGTTAGACTGTTTTGATCAATAAAAATTGAGAGCTTTTGGATTTTCATGTGATTTTCTTCTATTTCACTATGCTCTCTGCAACAACTAACCAAAAGACATTGATTCTATAAATTAGGTGATGATATGTACTATTGTAATCAGTGATCACAATTCAAGGCACCAAAGGGTCTTACAAATTACAGGTTGAATTGCTCTAATGGGAAGATGGTGCAAACTACAAACTACATATCTTACAAGAAATGAAAATTTTAATTCCTTATTAGTACTTGGGGCGGTCCCCAACTGGTGCAGTCGCCATGTGTGATAACACAACTCCGGTAAGGCACTTCAAAGAATAAGACAAACAACCCCTAATTAGTCAAGATAAAGAAGCATTACCAGTTGAAAGGAACGTCTTACACCATTGAAAAAAGAATATAAAGTCAGCGAACTGTTTAGATGGCTGGATCAGCCAGAAACAGGCTGGAATGACCCTTTAAACTCGTCATAAAACCATCTGTAAAACAAAAATGTTTTGTAAAAAGACTGAACTTGAGCAAAATATTTCTGCTGAAGATAATGCACATGGACAGTAAGTAATTCATATGATATGAGATTTCGAATTAAAGAAAGAAACATACTTGCATATAAAAATTGGATGAAGTCTACTGTTAGATTCAACATCTAACCGACTCCGTCGTTCATTTTCATCTTTAAATTTTGTCAGAGGAAGAACTTCACAAGGGCCTTTGATCAATCCAGCCATTATGGTGCTATCATGATTAGAGTCATAAACCTACAATGGAATTTAAGTTAACGAGAACTTCTGTGTGGATGTTACCCTTAACATACAACGTGGTAACAGAAAAGGAAGACCGGCAATAAACTTGAATAAGGCAAAGATCCTAAAATCTAATGCAATGGAAAAAGACGTGCTGTGAATAAAAAAAAATGTACACATGAAGCCTCAGTCAATTCATTCTAATACTAAACTAATTTGGCAGCCAACCAGCCTTCAGAAATGAGAGAACGTCATAGAAAAATTATAATATAGCAGCACATGTACATAAATATAACAAAATATTATACCTCATTGCTGTCAGTAGTACAAGGGCGACCAACATTCTCTGGCAAATCACCAGGAAAATAGCATCTATTGACAATGACCCACTTCGATCCAGTTTTGCTATCCTCCCACATGGACTGTAATAAGAACCAATTTAGACCATATTAGTGCTTTCGATAGATAAACAGTTTCTAGGAGCAGAAACAAGGAACAAACAATTCCCAAAACAACTAAAACATCAGCTAGTCATCTCAACATCATTGTTAAGTAACCAACAGAAATAGATCATCCAATATTGCAATAAGTTTAGATATTTCAAGATCAAATTCTGCAACCAAATCTGTTAAAAGTTTAAGAGAAATCTTCGGTGTTTTCTTGCCTTAAGCTTTGAGGGCATCAATTTGCCATGGCTAGATCGAAAAAGAGCATGATCCTGCAGTTTGTACATTACTCCATCAACACAACAAGTCTGGTAATATATTTTCTCGTCGACAACCTGAATTACATTACCAACCCATTCAACAGACCGCAGGTCTTCTAAAGAATTCCCAGAATGCTCCATAACCCCACTGCTAGTTGCAGGCCATCCAACAGCACTTTCCTGGGCACCATCTTGCTCAACTCGGGATTCATAACTTAAAGTACTTTCATTTAAATGAGATTTATCTGTTTCTTTCAGCATTTCATTATTTTCTTGAGATTTCTTCAATGCAACTTCAGCAGAATTTGGCTGATCTGCTTGCTCAACAACACAAGAATCAAACGAGGATTGTGAAGGATCAACCATATTACCAAGTGTCTCAGATTCATGATTAAGAGGCAGAGTTTTGACTTCAAGAGAGTCCTCATGATGGTTTGGTGGTTCTGAGTCTTTTAAAAGTTGTGAAGAGCTTTCACTTGAAGCAACAGCTGAAGAACCACACGCTTCTTCAAAAGATTTCTTTGAGATACTCGCACAACTTCCTAAAACAGGTTTAACGTCTGTATTGATTGATAACATATTATTCGCTTGGGTTTCATTGGAATTTGACTCTGCAGCAGAATCAACATTATTGTTTCCCAGAGCCACAACATCAGTATGAATAGGAGTCTGTAAATCAGAGCTTCCATTTGCAGTTATTTTCTGCTGACTGACCTTTGGGTTTGTATTTTCTACTTTCTTCTCTAAAGATGACTGAACTCCAGCTGTACTAGAAGAAATTTTTGTTGGTGTATTACTTCTCATTACTCGACCATATTTCGGGGGCAATGGTTTTCCATTGCTTAATGCCAAGCACCTCGAACAGTGCCACTCACCTCGAGGAATAGGAATTACCCTTAAATTAAATGACTGTGCACACTTAGTGTGATACCCTTTCTCACAAGCATCACAGATAAGCACGTTATCCACTTCATGGATAGTCACCATACAAATTTGGCAATGCAAAGCCTTAGTCATATAGTCCCTTGATGGAGGAATCCATGTGGGATGATCAGGAAGCTTGGGTTGTAATAACTTCTGAACTGTCTTTGCAATTTCATTGTGACTGTTGGAAAGTGAAGATCCTTGAACATAATTTGTGGCCTGCAATGGTTGAGACATAGTAGGCAAATTTGCAGAGGCTGGTTGAGAAATAAATGGTCTAAAGTTTTGATCTCTAGGAACTGAAGGAGTCACTCGTTGGACGTTCATTTGACCAGTTCCATCAACCTTGGCAAGAGTTGGAATTGGCAGCTTGCTTTGTTCAGGTCCACTTTTAGCAGCTTGTGTCTGTACAGACCGTGTTGGAGCACTCACTAGGTGATGATTTGACGAAGAATTTACTGTAAGTAAATAACATACAATGTTTCCTTGTCAGAATAGCAGTTAAAGTGGAAACATTTACTGAAGTAAGATACTTCATCAATATTCTCATATACAAAGTACAACACATATTTCCTTCATGTGACATATACTAGGTGTTTCTATTGACATTACCTTGTCCTTGTGATGCCAAAGAGGAGACATTTGGTCCATCTAATTTGAACTGGGGCCTTTCAATTCTAGGCAATGCTAAAGAAGGTGAATCCCTTCCTAAATTATTGCTAATAATGCCACTAGAAACTGTTGATGCTCTAACATCACTGATTGGCAACTGGTATGAAATAGATGCTGAAGTTGCTGTGGAGACATGACCAATAGGCAAAGAAGCAGGAGCTGCCACAGAGGAAACTGGTTGATGACTTTGTTTATCTGAAGGAATCATTCTTAGAGTATGTGGGCTCCCACGGCTTTCGGCTCCTGGGTTAAAGCTTGTTTGCAGTGAATGAGAGGTATATGGAGAAGATTGTCCAGCATATTTCCTAGATTCTTCCATCTAGAACATAAATATATATACACCACCAATAATGACAATTGTAAAGTTCCAACCAAATCCCATAATTTTCTCTTTAATAGTTAGACTGTAAATGCTATAACAGAAAGTGAGCCATTAAAGGCCAAAATAAAATTTATTGCTTGAATGAATTTGAACATACCAACTAACTAGTAGATTAAGCATCACAAAACTGCTAGAAAAATCATTATACCAAGTCGGTTACAAATTTCTATGCATATTCGGAGATTAACAATTGTAACAGTGAATGAAGAAACAAAAAATAAAGACCTGAGACCTTAATGTACTATGTACCAAATAAGTGCAATTAGCACATTTGACTGAAGACTGTTTAGAAGTTTCCTTCCTAGTTTTTAATCAACAGTAAACTAAGAATTTACTTAGCATACAAACAAAAGTTCCAAGTCTCTTCCTTACCAAACTTTCTTAGCCACCCATCAGATCATAGACACACTCTCTTTCCCACATTGCCTCAACAATCATAAAATGTATAAGCTCTACCTTCATATTAGCACCATACACAGTTACTTTTACACATCTTATAAAGAAATTAGCCAGTTGTTTTTTGTTTTTGTTTTTGTTTTTGTTTTTGTTTTATATTTAATATATATATACATATATGACTCAATCTACTATATCTTCCCATACTCTCGCCCATAAATGAGCATTAAATAGCTTTTTATTTTTCACTTAAGACTATCCAGGATCATTGAGCTAAACTCGAAAACATTGTAAAAGCAACAGAATTGACACCGTACCTTCCGCTTCGTTTGCGAAAACCTCTCTGCTATGGTCAACCTGGGTCCCCTAAACCCTAATTTCTGGTCCTTAGCCTTAGCATTAAGCCCCAAATCCTCAACCACAGCCTCAATTGCATCCCTAGCAACAATATCCTTAGGTGCTAACCCCTCACACAATTCCACCAACTTAGTCCTCGCCTCTGCCATTAGCCCAATCTCCACATCCGTCGGCTTCTTCCCACCTCGAATGCTCGCCATCGCCGACAACACCATCACAATCTCCGCCACTCTCTTAAGTCCTCCAACTCTAGGCCTCTTGTTGAACTGGATGTCCTCCCTTTCCAAATCTCCATCTTCCCCATTCTCCAGCGGCCTCTTCTCGCCCATCGACGCTAATAATGTCTCCCCAAATTGCTTGCCACCCTCTGTATCTACCATGGAATCCATAACGAAGCCGTCAAGATAGTGATGAGTTGCCAAACCTGCAAGAAAGTGGGAGGTAAGACATAATAGAACGAGAGAAAGAGAGAGGGGAGAATGGGAAGAGAGAAAACCCTAGATTGAAGGAGAAAATGGTTAGATTGGGGGAAATGAAAATATGAAATTTGGCATGAAGAACTTGAGTTCCTTTTGGCGCGTAATTTAGAAAGGAAGAAATTATATGTAATAATTTGATAAAGTATGGGAAGAGCGAGATTTTGATTTTTGAGGAGAGAGAGAAAGGTGAGTTGAGTTGAGGTGGCTGAGCAGAACGATTTAGAGAAAGAAAGCGAAGAGAATGGGTTTATTTTTTTTAGTATAATTCGGATCCTTTATGTAAACCCGAGTGTAACTTTAAAACCAACACTGGATAATAGGCCTTGTCCAAACTCAGTGCTGGGCTTCAGTAGGCCCTTCCACCAAATCTCATATTTTTGGCCCAGCTCTGTAATGTGCTTATTTTAAGGAATTTAAAAGGGTTTTTCTTTGGAAAATTTACATTTCACCACGTTTTTTCATTTTCTTTTAGGCAATGAAAAACTTCATCAATAAAATATAAAGTCATGCAACCTAACAAGACTAAATATCCCAAAACAAAGTCCGGATAAGATCTAACCAAACAAGTTGTCTTTCCATTCTAACAACATATGTTAGGGGAGGTGTACATCAAACCGCATACACCGCATAAACCGCCCACACCGCACCACACTACATCACAATTTGCAGTTTGGAATCTTTCGCAGTGCGGTTGCGGTTTACATTTTTGTGAAACCGCGCGGTGTGGTGCGGTATAGTTTGCGGTTTTAAATTTGATAAATGCAGTTCAAACCGCATTGCATCACATTGTTATATATATTAATTTTTTTATATTTTTTTCCAATTTTACTACATTTAAACTCAATGTATATATATATATTATAATGTACACAATATCTAGAAAAATTATTGTATTTTATAGGATGGTAACACATATTCTACTTCGACCTAAAAATATTCCTCCTTAATCAAAATTTTTACTTCTATATCACATTTTTTTCTTTATTAGTTTGTTGGTTTTTATTGTTTTGCTAAAATTTTATTAGTTTGTTGTGTATTTATTGTTTGTTAAACAATCTTTGGTTATCAACTTTATTATGAATTTTTATTAATTATAATATTTAATTGTTAAATTATTTGGTGATAGGTAAAAACCGCTCACACTGCATCGCACCACGCCGCATTTTTGTGGTGCAGTTTTGAGGTCTATGCAGTGCAGGTTACGGTTTGGAAATTTGCTCAAACTGCATATGTGGTGCGGTCCAATAAATTCACAAAAAACGGCACTACCCGCACCACAAACTTCCCCTAGCATGCGTAGTCAATTCATGAGCAACCTCATTGGCTGTACGACGAACATGAATTAAAGACACTCCTAAAAATCTAGATAACATACTTGATATATCATCTAACAAAAATCCAAGGTCATTATAAAAAGGTATGTCGCTTATTGTAAGCAGATATAAGTGCTAAACAATTAGTCTCTACA
Source organism: Humulus lupulus (assembly GCF_963169125.1). Classification (NCBI taxonomy): domain Eukaryota; kingdom Viridiplantae; phylum Streptophyta; class Magnoliopsida; order Rosales; family Cannabaceae; genus Humulus; species Humulus lupulus. Next base: position 84,185,715 of record NC_084798.1, read on the forward strand.
ACATGCACCGAAAGTCCCATTGATAGAATTCAATCCAACCACACTATCAACGCCACACATTCTGCTTGGATCATTGAGAAACATCTTACAAAATAAAACATTAAAAAACAAACAAACATTAGTAAGCTTAAATGAATACTAGAAATTAAAAGAGATAATAAAAGAACGAAGTATAAGCTAATATATAAATATAAAACTATAAAAGAAATAGATATAAGAATTATAGGAAAGTCAGCAAGTTAAATTGTAACTTAAGAACTGAAGGCTAGCCATTCCGTTCATTAAAATAGCATAAAATAAACTAAGAAGAGATGAAACAGACAAGTATACTAACATATTAAGTATAAATGAAATAGGCAAGTATGCTAACTCATGAAATACCAGTGGAATTGCCTTGCAAAGTATTTAAAAATACAAGTATATAATGATAAGCAAGACACAATGAATAGAATTAATAAATTGCAAAAGTAAATTGGAATATAGATAGGTATTAACCATTTAACTAGATATCAATTGGCAGGAATAGTCATAGAAGCATAGATAGAGACCATATAGATTCTTAAAAGTAGCACATCCAAACAATTCAGATAAGATAATATAGTATTGTTTAGTTAAAATTTAACCAAGCATAGTAATTTTGACAGAAAAGTAAACCCAAGGAATAAGTCAGTAATAGCAACAAATCGTAATAAAACAATAAAATGGGGTAGGATAGAAAGACAGTCATTTTGTAACTACTAAAGCTAACACCCCCACCCTTAATACATAGCTTAGTAGCCTCCCAACATCAACCTATAAACAAAGAACTACTTAAAAGAGGAAACATATCATTAAATTTCTACCAACCAAAATCTATCAAAAATTTTATAGTTGTAGCTAATGAATTGAAAATAAAGTAAAACAAAATTATACCAATAAGTGGCTTGAAAAGACATGCGACAATATCTCCACAAGAATTTCAAAAAATTGCCCCAATGCCAATAGTATTTGACTTCGTATCAAGGGAAACATCCACATTTAGTTTATGTTAACCTATACGAGGGGACATCAAACTACTTACAGAGGTACAATTAATTGAAGCAGAATAAACTTTTCCTAGTTTGGCCTAAACATTACCAAATGCAATAGGACATGAAAGTAATATAAAGTAATGATATAAAACCGACCATGCAATAATATAATGACATGATAGTAAGCAAACTAAATCAGTTAAAAGGAAAAGAAAAAACGACCTGAGAGTACTCTTGAGACAATGCAGTAATCCGAGAAACCACCAGAGGTTGTGGATGGTGTCCATGATTTATATTATTCATTTCCCCCCACATGTAATATTCGGTCACACAATTTAATAATTATTTATTTATTTTATTATTTTTCATTGTTTTATTTTAATTACTTGTCATTTAATTATTATTTTAATTTATTTTTACCAATATTAAGTTTGTTTATTAATTAATTGTTGTTAGTTGCCTTTTATATGTGATTTGTGTTTGCTTGTGGTGACTTGGGCGTGTGAGAGAAGAAGAATATGAAAGTGTGAACAATTTTGGTAACAATGAATGGCAAAGAAAGAATCAAAAGTAACGTTATGGTGACTATATGATTCCACTTATTAGTTTCGAAAATTGGGGAACTAATGGGAAGAGATTTTATTCTCTTTAAATGTTATTTTAGAATTTATTGCCATGAAGATAATGAGCTGATTCTTGGAAGCTTATTATAGGCATTTTCGAAATTCAAATGGGAGAGGGAATCAAGTGTGATAACTATGGAAACAAAGGTATCATTATTAGGCTTGATTTGATTGAAGATTGATGGTCATTTAAGTGTGATTGAGTGATCAAGTTCTTGGATGATTAGGCAATTAAGAACGTAGAAGGCTTGACATTATGACTAGGTTCAAGAGTTGGTGATAAGACTTAGAGAGAATCATGATATTGATTAAACATCCTAGGAATTAGTGGAATCAATCACCAATACGGTGATAGGTACAGGCCTATAAATAGAGGAGGTTGTCTCTCACTTTTCTTCACACACCAAGAGAGAGAGAAAGAGGTAGAGGGTGGTGTGAGCAAAGAGAGAGGAAGAGCTAGAGGGTGGCATGAGAAAAAGAGAAGGAAGGCAAGAGTGAGGCTCATGATTTTGGAAGGAAGAATAGAGATGTGATCAAGATTTGGTGGTAAGTTTTCATGGCTAGTCTCATCATGATTTCTTCTAATTTTTATGGTTATCTAAGATCTATTCTCTTGGTGGTTTAGATGTATTCGAACGATACAACAAGAGGGTGTGGTTGAGGGTTCGACTACTATCAATCCAAAGAGGTATCAATTGTTTTTCTTTGAGGTTATTATGGTGGTTAAGAACTATTCTCTTGGTGGTTTAGATGTGTTCGAATGATACAACAAGAGGGTGTGGTTGAGGGTTCGACTACTATCAATCCAAAGAGGTATCAATTGTTTTTCTTTGAGGTTATTATGGTGGTAATATGCTAGGGTTCTTTTTATGATTTTGGTGGAATAGTTATTTTGGGATTATTATTTTGGATGGCTCATGCAAACACATGTGAGGCTTAGAATTCTAGTGGGTTATGTTTTATGGTTTTTCTTAGGGTTGACCATTGGACGGGTTGGCGCAGGTTATAAGAATTTTAAATCAGTTTGGGTTACCTAATTTATATTCTACCCAAATAAGGATTTTTTTTTAATTCGTCCAACGGTTTGGGCGGGTTGGTCGGGGTAACCCGCCCAAACCGTTATAATTTTTTTTTACAATATGTTGTTAGTGTAATTGCTATATATCAAGCTTCAAAAGTTCAAAACTATTTGTAGCTTTTAAAATATTAATTGAATCAACATTAAAGTGTTAAACAAACATTTTTTTCTTAAAATAAAAAGAAAATATTAAAGCTTAAAGTCCAAGAAAATATTAAAAAAAATATTTTTAAAAAATAAAAGTTTAATTGGGCAGATCGGTTTTAATTGGGTGGGTTGGACCTATTTTTCAACCCGCCCAATTAACAGATTGGGCAGGTTAAATTTAACTCTAGTTTTTCTGGTTGCATTTTTTTTTGTTTTTTCGGGTTGGTTTGGGCGGGTTGCAAATTTTTTTGCACAACTCTAGTTTTTCTTTTAAGCAAAGGTTATTATGATGATTATGACTTGAGGCAGTGTTGTTATCCTTCTCAAAGAGTCTCGCTCTCTCTCTCTCTCTCTCACACACACACACACACCAGGTAAGGAAGTAGACACGCTTTGTGCTATATGAAATATTGTGAAAATGCATGTAGTATGCTAAGTTTCAGGAACATGTTCTTGGAAAGATAAAAAGTTTGGCATCAGTTGACGTAGTCTGACCGAGGTGGTCTCTAAGGATTTCTAGTGCTTTCTCCCAGTCATATTTTCCATTTACATATAGTTGCGCGTATAAGTCTTTATATGTTTATGTTTATGTTGTTATGAGTTGTGATTTGTGATCTGTTATCCTGTTGGTTTACTTTCCTTACTGGGTTGTTAGCTCACCCCCTCAGCTTTTCCCCCTGTAGGTAATAATTGAAAGCATACTATGTGATATATGTTGGATTGAGATCCTTTCCAAGGGGCGTATGTGTTGGGGTTTTATGCCCTAATTAAAACCCAAATTATTTGCAATCTTATTTTATTATCAATAAAAGAATAGAAATCATTTTTTGACTTGGTCAATCACTTTGCTCACATGTGTTTATTTTCATGATTATTTGTTTAATATAAACTTCTATTAAATCCCGAGCATATAACTAATCTTATTTATAGTGATGTAATCAAAGTGGAATATAAATATGATTATATGTTCAAAATAAGTTAGTCATAAGATTAGTCAGTGCACAGGATTTACACTGACTCGCCAATCTACGATATCATCTACTTACACATTATGGTGTTATGTTCTTTCCAGAACATTAGCAAAGTAGATAAGATCGGATGTATTTGTTACATCGGACTGGACCGATATTGACAGTTGATAAGATAAGTAAACATACCGTCACTATCTATTCTAGTCATATCATATAGTTGATCATAGGTCAATTCAATCTCAATTCTGAGTGGTTAGTATTCTAACTGATTGTATTATTTGAGTTCTTTGACTTGTTCGTTACCAGCTTACCCTACGGACTAGCCCATACTTACATCTTGGGAACTCGGTAGTATAATTGAGTGGGAGTGTTAATCATAGATATGAACATCTATAGCTTCTGATGAAGAAGTGAAACGATGGTTTCCTTTTAGTTTGGTTCAAGGTGTTAAATGATAGAGATCTCATTTCAGTAATTAAATTAGTTTACGGAAATATCATTTACAAAGAACTAAGTGTTTTAAGGATAAAATACAATGAGGGGTAAAACGGTATTTTAGTCCTATCTCATTGTAGACCGTCTACAGAGGATTGAGTGACAATTATGGTTGTAACAATGGATAATTAATAGCGTATCTATATTTGTTAGAGCGTTCTATGAATTCAAGAGTGCAATTCCGGGTCTATAGTGGAGTCACGATGAATTAATAAGTTAGTAAATTTATTTGTTAGATTTATGATAACTTATTGGAGCTTGATTTCATAGGCCCATGGTCCCCATTGTACCTTGGATAAAATCATCTAGACAGTCTCAATTAATTGATTTAATTATCAATTAGAATTATCAAAGTTGACCAAGTCAATTTTGGATAGTTTCACAGAGTTATGTAATTTTGAGAAGAAAAGAAAAATTATGGCAGATTTATTAATTAAGATAAATTGGTATCTAAATTAATAAATAAGTTTAAATGAAGGTTCAAATCAAAAATAATTATTTTGATAAATGATTTAAATAATTATTTAATTAATTAAATCAATATAAAATAATACATACCTTGATTTTAAATCCAATGGGCTTATAATCAAATGGGAAATTTCACGGGCCTAAAGCCCATGATAATTTTGACCTGGGGCTGTTAATTGGCTATTATTTTATTGATTTTTTAATTAAATTAAATGGCATAATTGAGTCTATAAAATGAGTGCTTAGAGAGAAGTCAAAACACAAGTTTGACAAGTCACAAGTCATATTTTCTGATAGGTTTTAGATTCTCTCTAAACACAAGTCATTTTCTAAGCCTCTTTGTTATTTTCTCTTCTTCTCTCTATATCTATCTCATGTGTTGAGAATTGCCCACACTAGTCTAGGTGATTCTAATGATACATTGGAAGATTGTGAAGAAATTAGAATAACGTTTCAGTTTCTTGATAATACTCTGCGACAGAGAAGATACAAGAGTTAGAGAAACTGAAGGAAGGACTCTTTCATTCCGCTACGTATACTGTAAGTATTCTTATCTTTGTTTCTCTTTGAATTCAATTTTAGAAACATGTTATAGGTTATCTCATATTAATTTGTTTAATATTAGATCTACATGAAAATAAATAAAGATCATGTATAAGTTTCCCAACAACTGGCCTCAGAGCCTTTGGTAATCTTTATTTTCTTGCATGAACATGTTTAAAATTTGATTATTTGATATGTTTGAATAATTGGATAGTTTTCATGTGTTTTATGAAGCATATTGATTTTATGTGATTATTGGCAATTTTTAGGTTATTTTGTTGTGTTTTCTATGCTATTAATTTTTATATATGCTTTATTTTGTGTAAAACATCTTAAAAATTAATTATAAAATGATTTTGGTTTGAAAAATTGCTCAAAAAAAGTTTTTGAAAAAAATTTGGCCTGGTTGCCCATGCGTGCACGCACGCTCATGAGCACGAGCCACGATGATAGTACCCACGGGTACTATTCATCCAAAAAAAATTTAATTTTTTTTAAATTAAAGAAAAATAAAATTTGTGGAAATAAATTATTTATAATCAAAGCCAAAAATATTAGATTTGTTTTGTATTTAAAATTTTTTTTTTTAAAATAAGATATTTTTGTTAGTTGAGATTTAAATAATTAGATATTTTCTACAAAGATTCAAATTCAAATTTAAAAATAGACTAACAACTTAATTTTAAATCTTTTAATATATTAAAATATTAGAATTAAGATATCAGATATTTAAAATATTTTCTTTTAAATTCTTGATATTTTTATTAAATCTTTATTTGAAAATATAAATATATTTTTATTCTATAGTTTTTAATATTTAAATTATTTGAAATTTGAATATTGTTAGTTAGATATTTTTATGAATATTTGAATTTGTTTAACTATTTTGATATATTTTAGGATTGTTAAAATATTAGCTAATAGTTATAACAACATAATATATTTTGGAAAATAGTTAAGATATTGATTTTAAAATTTTAAATTGGTTAAATTTTGAAAAATATCATTTTTTTCAGCCAATTAATAAAATATTTTTTTATAAATGGGATTTAAATTAACTTTGGTTAATTGTTGATAAATCCTATTTAAATTAAATTAATTTTTTTTTCAAATTAACCTAAACAAAGTTGAATGTTGATAAATGAAATTCAAATTAACTATTATTAATTGTTGATAAATTTCATTTAAATTGATTTGTTTTTTTGTAAAAATTTAATTAATTCGAATTTTTGATAAATTCTAGATAATTAATTGTGGTATTTTTACAAATGAAATAAATTGTGGTATTTTTGCATAAATTCATAGAATTGCTCATATTGTAACATGATTAGGCCCATCCAATTATAACATGTTTGTTTGCACTATATGTGGTATTTTTGCAATTGGGCTTAGATGCATATAGTGACTCATATGTTTGTTAGAGTTATGGTCTTTGCCAAATAAAATATTCATAAAATGATAGGTTTTATTTGGGCCCATTAGAAAATGTAAAGTTTAAATTCCTCTCTTGTGGGTGATTCCACTTGTGAAGGCTCATTTGCTTTGCATGACTATAGTGGGCCTAATCAATTAATAACAATTAATAAAGCAAATGTTTAAATTCCTGTCTTTTGGACCTTGTATGGAAGATATGAGACATTTGTAGTAAGAACAACATACTGAACCCAGCCCTCTTCCATACAAGCCCAATTATTAAGGCCCATTTACCTGAGTTGGACTTAATTGTATAAGTTCATTATATTAGTTAAACCTAAATATTGATTAATGATAACTCTACAAAATAGAGTTATTTTACCACGTTTTTGTATACTAATTGTTGCTTAGTTCTTGTGTTTTTAATTGATTTATTAAGTTTTAAAGTAATTGTGAATTAATGGGGTTTATTTTGATTTTATAGATTTTTGTGTGTTTTTATAGTTATTTTATTGTAAAATATTGTAGTTAATTATTTGAATTATTGTTGTTTAATTTTAGGTAAAAAAATATTGTATTATTGAACTTAAATGTTAAATATAAATTAAGTTATAATTAATATTTTTAAAGAATTAACTTGATTTATTTTATAGTGAAAATATTTTATTATGATTTATTTTATGTTTATTTTGTTAGGGAATTTGGTGTATTTTTGTGCTTGAAAAACAAGGATAAAAAGCTAAAAAAGAAAGGAAAAAATGGCATCTTCAAGGAAAAGAAATGAAAAGCACGGCATTTATAAAACAGCCCACCAGGCCCATGGCCCGCCTCTCCCACCAGCCAATCCACAAGGCCCACGCCAGTTATCCCAGGCCCAACCTCTTCAGCCTGCTTCAATCCGCCTGGCACAACACACGCCTCCTGGCTTCTCTCCACGCCTGATGCACCCAACACGCCAGCTGAAGCCACCGAAGCCTTCCTTCAGCATCAGCCATTTCCTCTTGCCCAGCCATTTGGGCCGCCAGCCTTCAGCTAGGCCCACCACCGAAGACACATGCCAACGCCAGCACCCTTCCATAGTTGCCAACACCCACCAAAGCCACCATTTTTTGAGCCCAACAAATACATTTGGTCCCATTGTCCATTTTTTTTCCTAAAATACCAATTTTTTTACCCAAACTTTTCTACACATTTTACCCAAAAATCATCATTACACCCTACAATTTACCCCTATTTGCCATATTATTATTAATTCAATTAATTTAATCAATTTAATTAATTTAAATTGATTATTTTAATAACTTTTTTGCCTATAAATAAGGGAGTTTAGTGCTCATTTTAGGGGGGTTACCATCTTATTTCTACAATTTTCTCTCTACCATTCTCTTCATCTTTTTTGTCATTTTTCTATGAGTTTTTAGAGGAAAAATTTGGGGGTTTCTCCTCCAAATTTTCCTATTTATGTGTTGTAATTTTTTGGTTTTTAATTTCTATTCTAGTTATGAGTTTCTAATCTTTTTAAGATTATTAAGGTGATGATGAAACAATATGTAACTAGATAGTGTTTATTTTGTATGTTGATTTCCCATTTTGTGCAATAAAGTTTATGGATTTTCTTCTTCAAATATCTTCTTTCATCTTAAATATCATGTATTTTGGATTGTTAGCACATATTTAAGCTTTGTTCTTCATTTTGCAAGAACATAATATTTTTTGTGTAAGATGTGTCATTAAATTGTACACATCCATGCTTAGAACAAAAATATTATGTTTTGCCTTATAAATAATGTTATTTGATTTTTTGTTGTTGTTTCATTAGGTTGATTCACATTAAATACTTTGAAATTATACTTTTTGAAAAGTGAAGAAAAATCATATCTTTTTAGAAGTAATTTGTGCTTAAAATTATAAATCTATTTGGAAAACGATAGTTTGATTTATTTTAACTATCACTAAAACTTGGGAATCAATATACTAATAAATATTATTAAACTTATATTTTGTGGATTCTAGTATCTTAATAATATTTCATTTTACCACTTATTTTCAATGGTTTATTTTTATTCTCTTAAATAACTTTATTTTCAATCTTTTATTTTATGTTCATAATATTAAAACTCATCAATCTTTGGAGCTAGGTTAGAATTCATTAATTTTGGTTTAAAATAGTTTTCTTTTTTATTTTAGACAACTCATTTGGGTTCGATCTCGTGCTTACATGAACACTATATTCCATATACGATTTGTGCTCTTGTGATTATAAATTTTTAAAACATACTTATTTTGGGTCCATCAATTAGCAACAAATTAATTGAATTTGTTTCAATGTGACACTTTAGAATTAATAAGAAATTATAGGACTTTGGTTTTAAAAATTTTAATCTGTTTAATGTTTTTTTGGGAAAACCATAGTCATTAATTTTCTAAAAATAAATAATAAAAATACTATTTTTTTTAATTTTATAATGAGCTTATTTTAAGAATTGTATTCGATCTCCACCGTTGGTTTAACATAGTCAATAGCTTAATGGGGCCTCGAGGAGCTTTGATTCGTCCCCCTACGGAAGGTGTTCATTAGTTATTTTGACAATGTTAGATCTCGAAAGATAGATAATTATAGGTCAAATTCTACTAGACTCACCCCTACGGTGACTACTAGGACTAAATCTATGATTATCGAAATCGTGGGTCTAGCTCATAAAATAAGAGATTTTGTTTTCTTATTTTGATCGAATAGTAGGTTGTTAATAGTGGTGTACATTATTAAATGAGTTTACAACTCTATTTAACTAGTGGTATTTTTTACTCTCGCTAACCGGACAAGGATATCATAGATTAGTTAAAAACCTAAAGAAATAGAAATATGATTGTTTTTTGTATTTTTTCTCATATCTTACATATTTTTGGTATATGTTATGCTTTTTCTTGAAATATGTGTGAATGGAAGTTTTATTGTGCAAATGTGATTGATTTCTATTTTATTGATAATTTGTAGTTTTAAGTTAAGTAGTGGCTGTGTCTACTCCCATCCTTTCTCAACTTTCGATGAAGAAACTCACTGGAGAAAACTTCCTTAAATTGAAGCAGAATATCAACATAGGGTTGATTGGTGACAACTATGAATTCGTCATGATTGAGGAATCCCCAAAACGAGCACCGTGTTCGCACGTTAGTGATGGCACCGTTAATGCTCGTGATGGTACCGTAAATGCTTAGATAGAATCATCTTTGAACATACGTGATGACACCGCGAATGCTCGAATGGCATCGTGTCTGCACATTCATGCTCAACTCAACTATGGTCTGACGCAGCTCATGAACGAGCTTCAGATTATTGAACCTGTCATGGGTGGACCTAGTAAAGGAGGTGAAAATAAGACTACTGATGTTGTTGCTGATCTAGCTAAGGTTGAAGCTCCTCCAGCTTCGTCTTCGAAAGCTGGAAACAAGAGGAAAGGTGGACAAATAAACAACCCCAAGCCTGCAAAGGCTGCAAAGAAGAGTGCACAACCAGGTGCACAGATGCCTAAGGGGAAGAACAAGAAAAACAAGAAAGGTAAAGATAAGTGTTTTCACTACAAAGAGAAGGGGCATTGGAAACGAGATTGCCCCAAGTTTCTATTAGGAGTATGTCCTAAAAGCATGTAAAAGACATTTATTATTTCGATGAATAAATAAATACAATGGTTTATTATTGTTATATTTAGATTATTAAATTATTGTTTGAATAATTTTGTAAATATAAAAAAAAATTCCATATTCATTATTGATGATGTAATCTTGTATTAGTACGAGAGAATTAAGATCACATGAATGAATAAAAATAGTCAACAACAACAAATTGAAGTTATGTGATTCTTTAATTGGGGTTGTAAGTACGGTTTGCTGAGTATCATGTTGATACAAATAATCAAGATTCAGATTATTGATGTGGTAAGACATCTCGGTAAATGTGCTTTATATAATATGATTATATATGACATGGACCGATATGAATGAAAGTCTTTATCCAAAAACTATTTAATCATAAAGACTTGTAATTCATATCATAACTGATGATCATTTATAGATCAACCTAAATCCTGAGTGTTCATGAACTCCTATTCATGTTTATTAAATCTTTTGATTCATTCGTTAAGGTCTCTTCATAAAATGAGGCTAATGACTTTTGTTTTGGAGATTTAATACCATGGATGGCTGGGAACATGTATCAACAATACAGAATCTAATCTTTCCTAATGGATCGTATATTAGTTCCCTTAAGGGTTAATTCTGGAACTGAATGATTTTGAGCTCAAATCTATAATGAGATTATAGATTAATTATCCACTAGTGAATTAATGGTACTTAAGGAATAAGATGTAAATTAGAAAGGTAAAATGGTAATTATTCCATTCTAATTTATGAACTAATTAATTAGAGTGTTGAACTATTGTAAGATGGTTATATCAATGGACGACTTAAAATAAGATTTTTATAAAAGTATATCTATAACATAAAGAGTGCAATTCTGAATTTATAGTGGAGAAATATCAGAATTAATAAATTAACTATTATAATTAAAGAGTTTAATTATTTAGTTTCAATTTATTGGAGCTTAATGTTATAGGTCCATGGTCCTCGAAATGGCTCAAACAAACACTGACAAAGATAAATACAAAAATGGGCAAAATGACTTATTTGATAAGTAAAATATTTTTTTATGTACTAAACATAATTATTGTATAATTATGTGTAATTAATTAATTATTTTGATTTAACAAAAATATAATTAATTTTGAATTAATTTATTTTTGGGATTTTTGGTATTTAAATAATAAGAAAAAATTGGGAAAAATCACATGCCTTCCTTGGCATGTGGTACACGTGTAGCACAGTGCACAATCATTGTGCTACACACACAAGAAGCTTCTAGAAGTTTCTTTGTTCCACAATTTTAGTTATTTAAATATTAAAGAAATATTGTAATATGATTAAAATGCTATTATTTAAACAAAATTTGATAACTGATTAGTTATTTTCAAATTGTTTAAAATAACTATTATTTTATTTTTAATATATTGGATATATTAAATATAGGAGATCAATTTTTTCAGAACGATACTTTTTCAGTGATAGAAAATATATCGTGAAATCTCCCTTAGAGAAATAGAATAATGATACAAGCATAAGTCACTGTTCTTCAAAAACTTAGGTCCAAACTTTATCAGATCTCATGTGTTGAGAATATCTGATAAATAAATTTTGCCTATTATTTTGTATAGCGAGCCCACACTCGTTCTTTGAGTGTTGAGAACATTTTGGAAGATCCTAGTGTGGAATCTGAAGGATTTTTGCCGTACAAAAAAATAGCAGCAAGGAAGGACTTGAGGTAATTTTCTATTCGTATCTTTGATTCAATATATATATGTATGTGAAGAAGTAGATCTAGAAATTTTGTGGGGTTAAATTAACAATTTTGATTGTTGTTCCGCTGCGTATAATCTCTGATTTGATCTATAAAAACCAATAGTTTCTAACAGCTAAAAACAAATGTAATGATTATAGTTCATTTATCTTGGAAACATGTGTTTTAGAGATGATAAATCCGTTTGGATTATTGATTCTGGATCTACTAACCATGTTTGTAATTCTTTACAGCTTCTTGAATCGTGGGAGGAAGTGGACGAAGGCGACTTAAAGATTAGAGTTGGGAACGGAGCGTTCGTTGCGGTCCAAGCTAGAGGAAGAGCTCGTCTAAAGTTCAGAAATAAATTTTTAATTTTAAAAGATGTATTTTTTATTCCGGATTTTAGTAGAAATTTAATTTCAGTTTCCATGTTGCAATTAGAACGATTTGTTATGACTTTCACAAGCTTTAATATATCTATTTCTTTCAATGGATCACAATTGTGTATTGCATGTTTGGAAAACGGGCTTTATATTTTGCAACCTAACAAACCCCTCGCTCTTAATAATGATTTATTCAAAGTAGCTAAACCTAGGACCAATAAACGACAAAAGACCGATAACAATAATATGACGTATTTATGGCACTTGAGACTAGGTCACATTGGTTGTGATAGGATTCAAAGACTTACAAAGGATGGACCTTTGAGGGAACTCACCTTAGGTGAATTACCTGTCTGTGAATCTTGTCTAGAAGGCAAACTGACCAAGCGTCCATTCTCTGCAAAGGGTGATAGGGCCAAAGAACCACTTGGACTTGTTCATTCAGATGTTTGTGGACCTTTGAATGTACAAGCCAGGGGTGGTTTTGAGTATTTCTTCACTTTCATTGACGATTACTCTAGATACTCATGTCTTTACCTAATGCATAGGAAATCAGAAACATTTTCAAAGTTTCAGGAATTCCTAGCAATGGCTCAGAACCAATTAGGTAAAACGTTAAAGATCTTGCGATCTGATAGGGGTGGAGAATGTTTGGATATGCAGTTCCAAGATCATTTAACTGAACTTGGGATTTTATCACAACTTACTGCCCCAGGTACTCTGCAACAAAATGATGTAGCGGAACGCCGGAACAAAACTTTATTGGAAATGGTTAGATGCATGCTTAGTTACTCAACTCTACCAACTTCGTTCTAGGGACATGCAATTGAAATCGCGAACGAAATTCTCAATGTCGTGCCGTCTAAATCAATCCCCAAAACACCTTTAGAATGCTGGAATGGTTGTGAACCTAGTTTACGCCATTATAGAATCTAGAGGTGTTCCGCTCACGTCTTGAGGAAAAAGGAGGGAAAGCTAGAACTGCGAACTGAAGTTTGCATGTTTGTTGGCTATCCTAAAGGTACTCGGGGTGGACTTTTCTATAGTCATTCAGAAAAGAAAGTGTTTACTTCTACAAATGCTACTTTTCTGGAAAATGACTATGTCTAGAACTTTAAACCTCGCAACAAAGTAGTTTTAGAGGAGATGGTTAAGGATTTGACTCCAACCAATGTTCCATCATCATCAACGCAAGTTGATGATGAAATTCTCACTCTTCATGTCCAACCGACGCAAGTCGATTTAAATGAAGATAGTACCACTGTTCCTGAGCAAACAGTCGCAGAGCCTCATCGTAGTGGGAGGGTTTCTAGGATCCCAGTTCGCTATGGTTTGGATGGTGAAACCAATATGGTTGTTGGTGACACTAGTTATGATGATCCGTTGTCTTTCAAATAGGCAATGGCTAGCCCTGAAAAGGAACTATGGCTCAAAGCCATGAAATAGGAAATGGAGTCCATGTACTCAAATTCCGTCTAGGAACTTGTAGAAGCACCTAGTGACTTTAGGGCCATTGGGTGCAAGTGGATCTACAAGAAGAAACGAGGTGTTGATGGAAATATCGAGACTTATAAAGCTCGATTAGTGGCAAAGGGTTATTCCCAAAGAGAAGGCGTGGACTATGAGAAAACGTTTAGTCCGGTAGCCATGCTCAAATCCATTCGCATCCTCCTATCCATAGCAGCCACTCTCGACTATGAGATCTGGCAAATGGACGTCAAGACAACTTTTCTTAATGGAAAGCTTGATGAAGTCATTTATATGAATCAGCCAGAAGGAGTTAAAGTAGCTAGACAAGAAGGAAAAGTTTGCAAGTTGAATAGGTCCATCTATGGACTTAAGCAAGCTTCTCGTTCCTGGAATCATAGGTTTGATGAAATAATAAAAACCTATGTCTTTGAACAAAATATTGATGAGCCTTGTGTTTACCAACTGAAGGCAAATCAAATAGTGGTATTCCTAGTTCTTTATGTAGACGATATCTTACTCATTGGAAACAATGTTAAAAGATTATCAGATGTGAAGAATTGGTTGAGCACTCAATTCCAGATGAAGGATTTGGGTGAAGCAAGTTATGTTCTAGGTATCCAGATCATTAGAGATAGAAAGAACAAACTCTTAGCTCTATTTCAAGCAACTTACATAGATAAAGCGCTTAAACGTTTCTCAATGACAAATTCCAAGAAAGAGTGTCTCCCGTCCTGCCGTGGAATTCATCTTTCAAAGAAGCAGTCTCCCCAGACTCTTGAAGAGGAAGATGCAATGAGAAAAGTTCCTTACACATCTGCTGTTGGAAGTCTGATGTATGCCATGTTGTGTACTAGACCAGATATCTGCTATGCAATGGGAATAGTGAGCAGGTATCAGTCAAACCCAGGACCGAAACATTGGATAGCAGTTAAGCATATCCTGAAGTATATGAGACGGACTAGGGATTATATGTTAGTCTACAAGGGTGGTGTTCTGAACCCTGTAGGCTACACCGATTCAGATTTTCAGACAGATGTCAATGACAGGAAGTCTACTTCTGGAATGGTGTTTACTCTTGGGGGTGGAGCTGTGATTTGGAGAAGCGTAAAGCAGTCTGCAATCTCAGATTCCACCATGGAGGCTGAGTACATAGCCGCGTCAGAAGCAGCTAAGGAAATAATCTGGCTAAAGAAGTTCTATTCGGATCTTGGTGTTATTCCAGAAATAGATAAACCGCTTGTGTTGTTTTGTGACAATACATGAGCAATAGCCAACTCGAAAGAACCTCGAAGTCACAAGAGGAGTAAGCATATAGAAATGAAGTATCACATTATTCAAGAATATGTGGCCAGGGGTGATGTGAAGGTTATGAAGATTGCAACTGAAGACAATCTTGCAGATCCATTTACAAAGACACTACCAAAAGCTACATTTGATAAGCATATCAAGGAAATGGGATTAGTAGAATTAAGGCATCAGTTTCAATTAGTGCAAGTGGGAGTTTGTTGGGGTTTTATGCCCTAATTAAAACCCAAATTCTTTGCAATCTCATTTTATTATCAATAAAAGAATAGAAATCATTTTTTGACTTGGTCAATCACTTTGCTCACATGTTTTATTTTCATGATTATTTGTTTAATATAACTTCTATTAAATCTCGAGCATATAGCTAATCTTATTTATAGTGACGTAATCACAGTGGAATATAAATATGATTATATGTTCAAAATAAGTTAGTCCTAAGATTAGTCAGTGCACAGGATTTATACTGACTTGCCAATCTACGATATCATCTACTTACACATTGTGGTGTTATGTTCTTTCCAGAACATTAGCAAAGTAGATAAGATCGGATGTATTTGTTACATCGGACTGGACCGATATTGACCGTTGATAAGATAAGTAAACATACCATTATTATCTATTCTAGTCATATCATATAGTTGACCATAGGTCAATTCAATCTCAACTCTGAGTGGTTAGTATCCTAACTGATTGTATTATTTGAGTTCTTTGACTTGTTTGTTACCAGCTTACCCTACGGACTAGCCCATACTTACATCTTGGGAACTCGGTAGTATAATTGAGTGGGAGTGTTAATCATAGATATGAACATCTATAGCTTCTGATGAAGAAGTGAAATGATGGTTTCCTTTTAGTTTGGTTCAAGGTGTTAGATGATAGAGATCTCATTTCAGTAATTAAATTAGTTTACGGAAATATCATTTACAAGGAATTAAGTGTTTTAAGGATAAAACACAATGAGGGGTAAAACAGTATTTTAGTCCTATCTCATTGTAGACCGTCTACAGAGGATTGAGTGACAATTATGATTGTAACAATGGATAATTAATAGCGTATCTATATTTGTTAGAGCGTTCTATGAATTCAAGAGTGACATTCCGAGTCTATAGTGGAGTCACGAGGAATTAATAAGTTAGTAAATTTATTTGTTAGATTTATGATAACTTATTGGAGCTTGATTTCATAGGCTCATGGTCCCCATTGTACCTTGGATAAAATCATCTAGATAGTCTCAATTAATTGATTTAATTATCAATTAGAATTATCAAAGTTGACCAGGTCAATTTTGGATAGTTTCACAGAGTTATGTAATTTTGAGAAGAAAAAAGAAATTATGGCAGATTTATTAATTAAGATAAATTGGTATCTAAATTAATAAATAAGTTTAAATCAAGGTTCAAATTAAAAATAATTATTTTGATAAAGGATTTAAATAATTATTTAATTAATTAAATCAATAGAAAATAATACAGGCCTTGATTTTAAGTCCAATGGGCTTATAATCAAATGGGAAATTTAACGGGCCTAAAGCCCATGATAATTTTGACCTAGTGCTGTTAATTGGCTATTATTTTATTGATTTTTTAATTAAATTAAATGGCCTAATTGAGTCTATAAAATGAGTGCTTAGAGAGAAGTCAAAACACAAGTTGGACAAGTCACAAGTCAGATTTTCTGATAGGTTTTAGATTCTCTTTAAACACAAGTCATTTTCTAAGTCTCTTTGTTATTTATTTTCTCTTCTTCTCTTTGTATCTATCTCATGTGTTGAGAATTTCCCACACTAGTCTAGGTGATTCTAAGGATACATTGGAAGATTGTGAAGAAATTAGAAGAACATTTCAGTTTCTTGATAATACTCTGCGATAGAGAGGATACAAGAGTTAGAGAAACTGAAGGAATGACTCTTTCATTCCGCTGCGTATACTGTAAGTATTCTTATCTTTGTTTCTCTTTGAATTCAATTTAGAAACATGTTATAGGCTATCTCATATTAATTTGTTTAATATTAGATCTACATGAAAATAAATAAAGATCTTGTATAAGTTTCCCAACAGTATGTACTCTGTGAGGGGATTTATGGACAAAAACGGTTAAGAACGCCATAGGACCTATTTTATTCATTTTTATCAATTTATTATGGAACACACTCTTTATGCATGAAAATATGTTTTCTTTTATTTTTAAACAGATATCTGAATGTTATTGCATATTTTTAATAAATATAAGAACGAATATTCCATTTTCAGTTTAAAGTTAAATTTTTGTTTTAAAATATCAATTATAATGAGGGTGGTAAAATTAGGTCATTATAAAGTGGTATCAAGAGCTGGTCGTTCATTCTCTAAAGTACTCTCACAGAATACATACAAAAGATTAGAAAGAGCTCAACTCATTGTTTGTAAGATTGCTTTATATTGTCTTTTGTTATATGTTGTGTTTGATCTTTTATTTGCATCACGTGTTGTTGACCATTCCTCCTATTCTGAGAGCACCTTTGGAA
The DNA here is from genome assembly GCF_963169125.1 of Humulus lupulus. Lineage (NCBI taxonomy): Eukaryota > Viridiplantae > Streptophyta > Magnoliopsida > Rosales > Cannabaceae > Humulus > Humulus lupulus. Next base: position 84,203,513 of record NC_084798.1, read on the forward strand.
GTTATCCTTAGAGAGATCAAGGATTTCTGGAAGATAAAAAAGGATAGGCAAAACCCCTACCCACTAAGTAGACTGTACAACTAGGTGATGGAGGTCAACCTTAGGATTCAAGGCATTATGAATCGAAGGGGAGCACTAGTCTTGGGAAGCGAGAATCTCTTAGCACTTAGGGCATCTATCAAAGACCATAGGGCTACAGATAAGCTCGACTCCTTGCAGATATAAATACAAGTAGAAAGAATAGAAGACCCAAATAAATATCCAGTCCTCATCACCCGCTTTGCCTACCAACATAAAGTATTTAAGGTAGAACATACAACTATGGTAGAAGAAGATGGATCTGTGTCATAGGAGGCAGAGATGGTTGGGTATCACCTTACCCTTGAGGTTTATGAACTAGTCATTAGGTCAATACCTATCACCTTAAAAGAGCAATTTTATAGGTTCCTTGACCTAGGCTATCTAGAGGTTTTTGAGAGTCTGTTTTCTTAAGAGTCTGATGAGGAGTAGATCCTAGTAGTACCTTTCTTTTTTTATTTATTTTGTTAGATATTGAACTGTGAATAAATTATTTCCTTTCTTTTATATTTTGAGTTATTTAAATTTCTTGTTATTTATCATTAAGTTGTGTACTGTAGAATATTACAATGGTACTGGGAAAGGCAACACGAGTTGCAGTTAGCCGAGGAAGATGAAGGGGAAGGGGTAGAAGAGCAGCTAATTCCCCTATTGACATTCCTAACGCATCAGATGCCCCCAACGTTGCTAATGCCCTTGGAAATCCAGTTGGGCCAGAAATTAATGATCCTCATGCGGAAAGGAGGGCACCTGGTGGGACAGTTCATACCTGAGTTTGAGCCTGTTTATGAACGATTTAGAAAGAAGCATCCTCCAAGATTCGAAGGGAGCACCGACCCATTGGAAGCCGAAGAATGGCTGAGATCAATATAGTCTATTTTGGATCAAATGCGGCTGAACAATGAGGATAGGGTGTCCTGTGCATCGTCTTTCCTGAAGAAAGATGCAAGAATTTGGTGGGACATCATCAAACAAACCAAGGATGTGACCACGATGACCTGGGCGAAGTTTGTTCAAGTCTTTAACAAGAAGTATTATGGTACTGCGACTCTAGCAGCTCGAGTGAATGAGTTTGTAGCTTTGAATCAAGGAAATTCCACAGTGACAAAGTACACGCAAAAGTTTGACAAATTGGCAAAGTTTGCGACAGAGTTGGTACCAACTAAAGCTTTAAGAGTACAAAGGTTCACGAGGGGGTTGAAGCCAATGATAGCCCAAGATGTTAAGTTAACTAGTGTGGGAGTGACCACCTACACTGAGACCTTAGAACGTGCCCTCGATGCAGAACTACTAGAGGACCGTATTTGGTAGGGGTGTTCATTGGATCCCATCAAATGTTTTTAGGACTATCTAATCCGATCTGATCCAATTATCCATTGGATGTTGGATTTTTACAATCGATCCAATCCAATTAACTTGTCTCAATTGATCCGATCCGATCCGATCCAATTATCCATTGGAATTGATCAGTTTTATCCATTGGATGTTTCCCCTTTCTTATGTATTTGATCGGATTGGATCCATCCAATATTTTTTAGCATTTATTTAGCTTAATTTGTTCAAAAAATTCACAATATTATAAATAGAAAGACTAATTTGTTCAAAATGATACAACACCATACAAATTCAACATAAATTATAAGTATAATCATAAATAAATATATATTTAAAAAATATATATTTAAAAAATATATAAACAACTAGATCAATTCAGTTTTATTGGATTTTTACATATACCATCCAACAACCGATCCAATCCAATTTGGATCTTCAAAATCTGATCCGATCTGATCTAATCATAATTGGATATCCAATTTTTGGTGGATGGTTGTAGTTGGATCATTCAGTTCTATTTGGATTAGATGATTTCTGCACACCTCTAGTATTTCGAAAGAGGGAGCTACTAGAAGAGAAGCTAGAAAAACAAACTCAGGACAGGGTGAAAATAGTGTTGGGAATTGTGCCCTGAAAGCATATGTAGTAGACATTGTTTTAAGAAATAAATATATAAATTGAATTTGTTATGCATATATTTTATGGACTATATTATTCTATGATAATATTAAGTAAATATCAGAAAAATTCCTAAGTTCATATATGTGATATCAACCACGTATTGGTATGGGAGGATTGTGTTTGAAATAAATGAACTTGAGGAGTTCGCAGTAAAATAAAGTTATGGAATCTTTAGATTAATTACTGCAAGTACAGTCCACTAGTATTATGAATACATGTGATCTAGATCCGGATTACTAGTGTAGTAGGACACTTTAGCGGAGGTGCTTTATATATTAGAGAATCTGGACCAGGTATGTTTATTAATACTTAGTTAAATACCGTTTCGAAGTATTAATTAAATATATCAAATGATGATTATATACAAATAGATCTTAATCCTGAAGTTACTATGAACTCTTGTTTATGCTACATGAGTTCTTTGATTCACTTGTTAGGGTTTGTCAGAATGATCAGGCTAGAAACTTTTGTTTTGGGAACTCATTAATGTAAATGGGTGGTGACATAATATACAGATAAGGAATCTATACCTTCTCGTAAGAGATCGAATAATGGTTCTCTTAAGGGTTGACTTTTGGGATTGAAAGGTTATTGAGCTCAAATTCATAATTTAATTATGAATTAACCTTCACTAGTAAAGTCAATGGTACATAAGGAAACAAGATATAATTAAAATGGTAAAATGGTAATTTTATTCCCAGTTAATTATGAACCATTATTAGAGAGTTAATTTGTATGTAATGATTATATCAATGGACACTTTACTGTTATAAAATACTCAGCAAATAAGATGTCTATAATTACAAGAGTGCAGTCTCATATTTATAGTGGAGTAATCATGAGATTAATAAATTAAGATTGTTTAATTAATAATCACAAATTTATTAGAGCTTGGAATTATAGGTCCATAGGTCCCCACAGCGGCTCTATCAACACTATTCAAGGCAAGAGTTGATATAAATGGTAAAAAGACATATTTAAGAAGAAATTTGTTCTTCGGGCCAAATATGCAATTATGTGATAATAGTGATTAATTAATTAATTACAAAATAGTTGTAATTATCAAAATTAATCAATAATTAATTATTGTATAATTTTTGAAATTATATAAATAATTAATTTATTATAATTTTCGAAAATATAAAATAAATATCAAAATTTTGAAATTGATATTTAATTAAAATTGGTTTTAATTAATTAAATATATTTATTTGAGTGGGAGATAATAATCTGATAAGTTCAAATTGGATTTGAATTTAAATGATTAATATTTATTCAAATAATTAATTATATGTGATAATTGGTTAAAAAGATAATAGATTCAAATTTGACTTAATTATCAAGTTGTTGGATTTTATCTAATAAGGTAGTTTGAATAAATAATTAAATAATTGTGAAAAAAAGTCTTGGACCCTATTTTTGTAATGAGCGAAAGTTGCTAATAAGGTGTAAGGCCTTGATTAGCATGCTGGGAGGGCATAATTGGTTTTTATATATATATATATATTTAAATGGTTAAATGCATGATTTTGTGGCATGCACGATTGGTATGACTATATGGATATATGATATGCATGTTTATGAGTATTAGATATGCATGTGGGCCCTTTATAGCTTATAAGGACATATTTGTAATTTTGGCCCGTTGAGGGCATAAATGTAATTATATGTGATAAATTATTGAGACCACATTATTATGTGGATATATTTACAGTATATGGCTCGAGACGGTCCTATTGAGCGGATTGGCGAAATAGTCACAGCGGGGATTAATACCCGGCCTGGGGGAGCCTGGAGTATTTTCGGGAATTTAGAGAATAATTTGGGAATTATTATATATTGAGTAAATAATTGGTAATTAATTGGATGACAGGATTAATTGGTAAATATTATGAACATTTGAGGAATTAGCGGGAACGAGGAGAAAATGATTATTTACCCCTAGGGGCAAGTTAAAGACTAGTTAACTTAGAAGGGCATGAGGGTCATTTACTTAAGTTGGGGATGAGCTCAGCAAGTCTTAGGATATATTCAAAAATTTAGGAAAAGTAGAAAAAACTAGAAGCTGAAGGAAACTCTCTCATCTCTCTCACAGTTTCTCTCTCTAGCACACTCTTATTTTTGGAAGGAACTTGGGCTTGGGAGTTAAGGAAGAAGGAGGGGCAGAAAGCTTTGGCTGTGAGCTGGTTTTCATTGAAGGAAAGTTGAGGTAAAAGGCTGAGTTGAGGCTTGGAAGTCAGGGAGTTCAGGTGGGAATTTAGGAGGTTAGGCTCAAGAGGTGAGGATTGAACTGAGAAGTGTAGCAAATCGAGGTAAGGTTCTAAATCTTCATCTTTGAATTTCTAGTTGGATATAGATGGAATTATATTGGCTTCATTGGTTATGGTTTGATTGATGAATTGGGATAGAAACTTTAGTGTATTGAGGTAATTTTATGGTTAAAAGATGTGGATTAAGATCTTGAATTCGTAGCTAGTTTGGTTTTGGTTGGTGATGTTGTTTTGGTAAAAATTTATGCCCTATCAAGGCCTTATATGAATAAAACGATGCTTTGCCATGTCCCTTTGTGTATGCTTTCTTTACGGTCTATGTGTTGCTTGTTTGTTACCTTCGTTGGGCCATTGCGTGTCACTTGACTGTGTCGTATGCTCTGATTGTTGTGTGGGATGTTGTCTCTGGAATGCTTGTCTCGTGCTTGCTCCCGCTTCATAATTTCCCTGACTTGTGTGAAACTTGTAACGTGGCTAACCATTGAGTTTGCTTGCCGCATGTGTGAATTCTAGGCTGACTTGCTAGCTAAGAGCGCTAACAAGTGCCGCACGTTCCGTCAATTCGAGTATTGAAGTTGGCGGCCCATGACAGTTGGTATCAGAGCTAAGTTTGAGAAAGCTTGGTGACCCTGCAGGATGGTGAGCAACACTCAAAGGATTGAAGCGCTGGAGAGGCGCGTTGGAGAGCTAGATGGCCTGGACGAAAGAGTCAGGGATCTTGGCTCTGTCAAGCTAGAACCGGAGACGACTAACGCACTAAACCGCATGGCTGCGTTGGAGCGGGATACGACCAATCTACTAGCCCGCATAACGGCAATCGAGCGGAGAGAAAACCTTTCAAGCACATTTAATAGTCCTCCGAGAGAGGAACGTATTGAAGCAGTGGAACGAGCGGTGAAGGACCTACAAGAAACATTAAATGACCTCGTAGAGAATTGTAGGGGGTCAGTTGAGGCAATGAAGGATGAAATGTTGGAGATGAACACCAAGCTGAACCTCACCATGAGGGTAGTTGGGAATCAGCCTGCAATTGGACCCATTGGCATGGAATATGGGAGAGTAAAAGTCCCTGAGCCGAGGCCCTATGGGGGGGCTAGAGACGCGAAGGACTTAGAGAACTTCCTCTTTGATATGGAGCATTACTTTAGAGCTGTTAGAGCTGAATTAGAGGATGGCAAGGTCGCCATGGCAATGATGTACTTGTCTGCAGATGCCAAAGTGTGGTGGAGGATGAAGTGCGACGATATTCAGAACGATAGATGCACCATAACAACGTGGGAAGATCTAAAGAGAGAGAGTTGAAGACACAGTTTCTCCCTGAGAATGTTGCCTACATAGCTCGACGCCATTTGAGAGAGCTGAAGCACACCGGAACAATTCGAGAATACGTGAAGAAATGCTTTGGGTTGATGTTGGATATCAAGGACATGTCTGAAGTGGACAAACTCTTCGCGTTCTTAGAAGGTCTGATGCCTTGGGCAAAGCAAGAGCTCGAGAGACAACGAGTGGCTGACCTAGCCACTGCTCAAGCTGCTGCCGAACGATTGACTGATTACTCATCAGGGAACATTCAATCCAAGAAGACCAATCCGTCGACTAGTGGAAGTAATGTTGGGAGTAAAAAGTTTGGGAAGTCTTGGCAAAGCAAGAGTGGAGTCTAACTCTCCCATCAAAGGTAGTAACCCCCCATTCAAGAAACTTCTTACATGTTGGATCTGTACCGGACCTCATAAGTCGACAGACTGTCCTCACAGATCCAAGATGAGTGCCCTCCAGGTGACATTTGCTCAAGGAGAACAAACCAACGAAGAGGAGGAGGAGGAGTATACGCACATGGGTGCCCTCCGGATGCTGAATGCTCTCAAGAAACACGGTGCGAAAGTGAAGAAGACCCCCGGAAAGTGACTAATGTATGTGGATGTCGCTCTAAACGGTAAGATGGCTGGAAGTGTGATGATCGACACGGGCGCCACTCACAACTTCATTTTGGAGATTGAAGCTAAACGTCCGGGACTGAAATGGGAGAAGGACCATGGCCGCATGAAAGCGGTTAACTCAGAAGCCTTGGCGACAACCGGCGTGGCTAAAAAGGTGAACATGAAGATCGGCTCATGGGAGGGGCAGACTGGCTTGGTGGTCGTGCGAATGGACGACTTTGATGTGATATTGGGTATGGACTTCCTTACGGAAAAGGGAGCCATTCCCATCCCAACTACGGGAAGCTTACTCATAATGGGAGAGACACATGCAGTGGTGCCTGCTAAAGTAGAGCAGCCCCCAGAAACCAAGCTGCTGTTAGCCTTACAATTGAAGAAGGGCGTGAGAAGACAAGAGCCCACGTATATTATCCTACCCACAATATACGAGGATACGGTGGATGAAGTCATCCCACCAGAAATTCGAATGGTCTTGAAGAAGTATGGGGATGTTATGCCGGACCAACTCCCCAGAGCCTTACCACCTAGAAGAGGGATTGATCACCAGATTGAGCTGGTGCCAAGAGCCAAACCACCTGCAAAGGCAGCCTATAGAATGGAACCCCCTGAACTAGTAGAACTGAGGAAGCAGTTGAAGGATTTACTAGAGGCAGGCTTCATTAGACCATCGAAGGCACCATATGGTGCGCCCGTGCTATTTTAGAAAAAGCACGACGGGAGCTTGAGACTATGTATTGATTATCGGGCTCTCAATAAGGTGACAGTGCGTAATACATACCCCATCCCCTTGATCGACGACTTATTCGACTAGTTGAGTGGAGAGAAATTCTTTACGAAACTGGACTTGAGATTAGGCTACTATCAAGTGCGGATAGCAGAATGGGATGAGCCGAAGACAACGTGTGTGACTCGATATGGAGCATACGAGTTCCGAGTCATGTCTTTTGGGTTGAAAAACGCACCAGCCACATTCTGTACGTTGATGAACCAAGTTTTCCAGGAATACCTAGACAAGTTCGTGGTAGTCTACTTGGATGACATTGTGGTCTATAGCTCCACAATAGAAGAACATCAACGACACTTATCTCAAGTGTTTCAGAAATTGAGAGAGAACCAACTCTATGTGAAGCGAGAGAAGTGCTCCTTCGCACAAGAGAGAATCAAGTTCCTAGGCCACATAGTATAACGTGGTTGGATCCGCATGGATCTAGAGAAGGTGCGGGGCATTCAAGAATGGAAGGCCCCCACCAATTTGAAGAAATTACGCTCTTTCCTTAGTTTAGCTAACTATTATCGAAGATTTGTGGAGGGCTATTCAAGAAGAGCGGCACCCTTAACCGAGTTGTTGAAGAAGGGTGTAACTTGGACGTAGACCGATAGGTGTGTCGAAGAATTTAAGAGTCTGAAGGAAGCCATGATGCGAGATCCTGTCCTCACCTTACCAGATGTTGGTAGGCCCTTCAAAGTGCAGACAGACGCGTCTGATTATGCTTTGGGAGGGGTGCTTGTACAAGAGGGCCACCCCGTAGCTTATGAAAGTTGCAAACTCACGGAGGTGGAGAGGCGGTACACTGCACAAGAGAAGGAGCTTCTCCCAGTAATTCATTGTCTACGAGTGTGGAGGCACTACTTGTTGGGGTCGAAGTTTATGGTGAAAATAGATAATGCCGCGGTGAGTCATTTCCTCACCCAGCCAAAGCTTACCCCTAAACAAGCACGATGGTAGGAGTTCATAGCAGAATTCGACTTTCATTTCGAACACAAGGTGGCCCGTCTAAACCAGGCAGCTGATGCCCTGAGTCGCAAAGCTGAGTTAGCAGTTCTAAAATTGCTAGCAAATATGTCAGCTAGCATGGTGACCACTCCACTCCGAGAGCGCATTAAGGAGAACCTGGTGAAAGAACCGGTGGTGAAGACCATCATGAATCTCGCAAAAGAGGGGAAGACTCGCCAATTTTGGGTAGAAGACGATCTTTTGTGGGCCAAAGGTGGCCGCTTATATGTTCCAAAGACGGGAGATTTGCGGAGGACACTAATGAGTGAGTGTCACGACACCTTGTGGGCGGGTCATCCAGGGTGGCAGAGAACTCATGCCCTATTGAAGCAGGGGTATTACTGGCCACAAATGCGTGACGATATTGTGGAGTACACCAAGACCTGTCTCACCTGCCAGCAAGACAAAGTAAAGAGACACAAGACGCCAGGGTTGTTGGAACCTTTGTTAGTCCCAAGCCGACCATGGGAGAGTGTGTCGCTTGACTTCATTACTAGTTTACCGAAGATGGGAGACTTGAGTGCGATCTTGGTGATCATGGACAGATTTTCAAAGTATGCAACCTTCATACCGGTGTCGAAATATTGCTCGACAGAAGAGACAAGGAGACTTTTCTTCAAGTATGTAGTTAAGTATTGGGGAATACCCCAAAACATAGTTAGTGACCGTGATGGAAGATTCACAGGGACCTTTTGGTCCGAACTATTCAACCTTTTGGGGTCACAACTAAATATTTCCTCGAGCTACCATCCTTAGACAGACGGACAGACTGAAAGATTCAATGGGATGCTGGAAGAGTATTTTCGGCATTTCGTTAGTGCCAACCAAAAGAATTGGCCGTAGCTACTAGACATAGCTCAATTTTGTTTCAACTCTGAGAAGAGTTCTTCGTCAAACAAGAGCGCTTTTGAAGTTGTTAACGGTCAGCAACCGCTGTTACCCCATACAGTGGATGAGTATTGGGGAAGAAATCCGAGAGTCTTTAATTTCATGAAAGACTGGAAGAAAACCACCGAGATTTCCCGAGCCTATCTGGAGAAGGCATCAAAGAGAATGAAGAAGTGGGCAGATCAGAAGAGACAACCGCTGGAATTCAAAATAGGCGACTTAGTGATGATCAAGTTGAGGCCCGAACAACTGAGATTCCGAGGGAATAAGGACATCAGACTCGTCCGCAAATACGAGGGTCCTGCTCTAGTCATCTCGAAAGTGGGCCTGACCTCCTACAAAGTCAACTTACCAGAATGGATGAAGATACACCCGGTCTTGCACGTCAACAACCTCAAGCCGTATCATGAAGATCCAGAAGATCCAGCGCGCAACCAGTCTACCAGAGAAGGAGTCAGCGTCAAGCCACGAAGCAGCAGACAACCTGAAGAAATCCTAGCAGAGAGGACCGTGGTCGTGGACAGAAAGAAGAAGAAAGAGTTTCTGGTGAAGTGGAAAGGGCTCGGAGATGAAGAAATTTGCTGGGAAAGGGCGGAGGACTTGCACAAGCATACACAGAAGATTGAAGATCAGCAAGGGGCAGGTTCGTCGAGGATGCCAAAGATTTAAGTGGGGGAGAGTGTGACGTGCTGCGTCATGATACATCTCCAGGGGGCCATTTTGTATGTATGAGCATGCCTTGGTGCTTGATCATTAGTCAAGTCTTGCACCAAGTAACCTCAGGGGTAGGGAATGACACTTTTGTAATTATGCATATGTCTCCCAGACAAAAATCATATATGTTCCTGGGAAGACTTCATTTCCTTAGAAAGTTCCTTAGGGGGGGGGGGGTGACCTGGTGACTTAAGGAAGCACCATGGCCACCAGCAGATAGGGGCTTAAGCTATGTACTCCCTTGCCCTATCAAGGCCTTATATGAATAAAACGATGCTTTTCCATGTCCCTTTGTGTATGCTTTCTTTACGGTCTATGTGTTGCTTGTTTGTTACCTTCGTTGGGCCATTGCGTGCCACTTGACTGTGTTGTATGCTCTGAATGTTGTGTGGGATGTTGTCTCTGGAATGCTTGTCTCATGCTTGCTCCCGCTTCATAATTGCCCTGACTTATGTGAAACTTGTAACGTGGCTATCCATTGAGTTTGCTTGCCGTAGGTGTGAATTCTAGGCTGACTTGCTAGCTAAGAGCGCTAACAAGTACCGCACGTTCCGTCAATTCGAGTATTGAAGTTGGAGGCCCGTGACACGCCGCGACCCACTAGGTCAAGTCATGGCCCACCTCCTCTTTGGCTTGGATGCTTGCTCTTTAACTTGGGGGCAAGTCGCGACCTACTAAGCCAAGTCGCGACCCGCCTAGGGATTTTAGCCATAGAATTTTTTCAAGAATTGGTAAGGCTCAAGGGTTTGAACCTGGGCGCTCAGGACAATTTCTACTAACCGGTTTAGTAGAAATTGAGGTCCCGGAGGCTAATTTCTGTCTCCTAGGTATTTTATTTTGATTGGAAGTTGATGGATACCCATTGGCTCTTATGACTAGGTTTATCGCCAAGGCTTGGGACTGAGGATCGTGCTCGGAACCATTTCACTTTCTCCACTCAGAATTAAAGGTAAGAAAACTTCACCCTTTGTGTGGCTGTGTTGGGACTGAGATTCCCTATTATTGAATACAAATGTTGTATGATTATGATATGCCATGAGAGCATGAAATAAACGGCCTAAGAGTGTCGGGGCTGATATTTGCGCATAGGACGTGGCTCGGCCACTGAGAGCTGGGGTCAGCTAGATAATCACTGAGATCGACCTGAGCGAGCCGGAGTCAGTGGGTTAAATAGAGGGTGCGGCCTAAGGGCGTCAACCCTGAGTATTGTATGATGATTATGATTAACTGTCGAGTAATGATATGTTTACTATTGCTAATCTGATGTTTATGGCTTGTTGAATACAGGGATGAACGACTTGTGATTTATTGATTGCCATCATTGATTATGTGTCTATCATAACATGCTGCATACCTGGTTAACTGTTTTATGGATCATTTGACTGTCAATATTGTTTATGCTATGCTATATGGTTTTCTTGCTGGGCCTTGGCTCACGGGTGCTACGTGGTGCAGGTAAAGGCAAGGGTAAGATGGATCAACCATGAGTTGGAGAGCTCTGGGGGCGAGGTGTACATTGTTAGCTGCTCATCCGCCACGGCCGAGGGATTGTACAGGGACAAAAACCTAAAAAGTGTATTTTTCCATTAGAGTGGCTCTTGATTGTATATAACTGTTGGAATTTTGTAAAGTTGTCCTATAAACCCTGTTTTTGGGATCCCATGTACTAAACATTTATTTTAATGAAAATTATTCGTTTATGACCAAATTCTTTTAACCCTAACTTGTTTATGACTTTAGGATCACATTTTTATTCAAATAACTTGATTATCAAGTCTAGCACTATTTTAAACACACAGTGTAACAGTCTTGGTTATCCAGGGCGTTATAATTTGTAATGACCCACTAATCTAGACTCTTGGACCATTATCGAACTATACATACAAATTCTTACTAAAACATACAGTTGCGAAAATACCATAATTTATTATAAACTTGTAGAAACAAAGGTTACTTTCATAAAATTAAGTAGGATATGGGTACCCATTGTCTTTAAAACAAAAATAACTTAAAGTGAAAAGAGTTACATAGAAAATGCGGAAAATACATGTAAAACCATAAAAAAAGGTAAAATGAGACTACATCCTCGAATCGAATAACGCTCGGCCCCTTGACTCCATTCACCATCGATACACATCCTCTAAGCGTCACGAATCTTACCGCCTCTTAAAGCTATTTTCCTGCACATAAAACAAAAAGGAATGAGCCTAATGCCCAGCAAGGAAAATCTAACACATAGTCATACACATAAATTTCATAATAAACGTAAAGACATATCATAACACTTAATACATACACTTATTATAATGGCCATTATTACTTGGGGTCCCATAGACTAAACAAGCTTATGCCCATGAGATTAGTGGGGTCCTACTAGCTAAGTAGGCATATGCCCATAATCTTTTTGGGGTCTTGTTAGTCAAATAGGGCATATGCCCAAGCCTACAAACATACACATTTCATAACATATTTATAGCATGTTTCATAACACATAAGATAACATAAACATAAACATATAGATTCTAGCCTATTTTCCTTACCAAAGTTACCGGGATATGTGGACTGAGTTGGGACTTTTTGGAACACTCCTAATAACCATTAAAAAGAGTGAGTCTAAAGAAGAAAAGAGATGAAATGAAAGGGATGGAAAGACTAAACCATTGAAAGTTATACTTACCAAAACTTATGTGCTCAAGAGCTTAGATTCCCTAACCAAAATGAAGATTAAGGTTAGAGATTGAGTAGAAGACTATGAGAAAGAAAATAACATAATACAGAAATGAACTAGAGTTTTGGTTACCTCAAAGACTTGAAAGACCAATCTACACCTCAACCGAAATACTAAAGAACCTTACTTCCCAAAGTGTTTGATAAGCTTATGATGTTTAAGCTTATGATTTTCCCAAACCAGGTGTTTACACTCTCACACTCACTTAACACTAGTAGCTTCTGAACTTAGAGCAAAAGGTGAATAATGGCTGGGTACTAGGTCCTATTTATAGAGTTTGGGAATGAAAGTATCTTGATTTTACTTGAATAAAAATAATGGCTTTTTAGGTGAAAAATATTTGAATAATTGTTCAGCAGAGGCTGAAGACTCGTTCAAAAGATGCTAGACTTATGAAGGAGTTTGAATGGCTGAAAGGAAAAGAATTCAAAAGTGTTTGAATTTATGCTGGAGGAGGCGATATATCGCCCCCTGTAGGCGATATATCGCCTGGGCCAGTATGCCCGAGGTGACCGTGCATCGTCTCGTGTTTTCCGTATCTACGTGCTACGATATATCGCCCCCTATAGCTGCGATATATCGGCACACGCTGAATATTTAAACACGAAATTACACAGTTTTAGCTAAGTTTGAATGGAGTAAACAGCCTTGACTAAGCCTTCAACGTATTCAAAGCTGCTGACTGACCCTATAACATTCAAACTTTACCCTATTTAATTTAATCCTAAAAAATACTTAATCCTTAATTACCCATTCATAACATGTGCTTAAAATCCTATTGGTTGATATCTAAACCTTATAATATAACAACTATTATCCTTAATATCAGTCATATAATCAAACCTTAGGTTATACTTAATATTTTTAAACTATAGGTTAAACTTAGAAAATCTATAAGTACTACTATGAGTGTCCAAATAATTCCCGGTCTGAACCAAAAATCCACAGTAACAAAGATAATACTAAACATACTATAATACTACTAAACAATTAGCTAAGTAAAGTTCTTGGACTCTACATAATTTTGGATGAAGCTACACACACCAAGCAGTCTCAGGGACTCACTTGGGCGTGTAGCACACATAAAAATAAATCAAGATTGGATTTTTTCACTTCTATTTATTTAATTAATTAATTAATGGATAAGTCAAAAGTTAGTTTTGATGTTTACATTATTAAAATAATTAAATAATAGTTTAGAAAATAAATATCCCTATTTTATAGGGTACTGCACGACACACACAGTGCCTGTACTGTGCGTGATGTGCAGCTATAGAAATCAGGGATGAATTTTTCACTTTTATTTATTTAATTAAGTAATTAATGAAAAATTCAAAAAGTTAGTTTTGATATTTTCATTAATAAGATAATTAATTAATTAAAAGATAAATTGTAATTGGTTACAATTTTTTTTTTTTAAATTTAAATATTTTCTATTTAAGTTAGACTTATCAGAAAATAACGATATATACTGAATTTATTCGCTCTAAGAAAAGAACGATACTTTCCATCTCTCCCTGAAAAAGATACAGAACCAATCACAGGCTTATTCTCTTGATCTCATGTGTTGAGTACATCAAGTTGAATTAGAAATATACCATCATTTATTCTCTAAGTGCCCACACACTTCTTGAGATGTAGAGAACATTGTGGAAGTTCTTGGTGTGAGTACCTGGGAGCAGGTTGGATAGAAAGATCGTTCATTTTACGAAAAGATAGCAAGGACACTTGATAGGCATCAAGAGGTATGTTCTTTATTCTTTTCTTGTTTATGATTAATGTATGTATACTAATGGATCCGTATATTTAAAAGTAGTTTAAATATGTTACAAAATTTTTTTTGTACACTGGGCCAACCCATCACTATTCCGCTGTGTATTAGGAAACTCGTTCCTAACAATTGGAACCAGAGCGGTCATTAATCTCTGCATAAATTAATTACTGCGTGGGCATAATATGCATTCTTATGTTATCGTAATATGTGTGAATGGATGGATGTATGTATGTTTAAAGTTTATTCTTAAGGGTCGTTAATTATATGGTGTTTTGGGTTTAGGAATTGTTCTTAAATTTCTAGATGAAAAATGTAAGCCATTTTGGGGCATAGGAATTTTTTGTAATTTAATTTTCTGCATTAAATTATTTGAAAAAATTATGTAAGGCCCGAGCCCCGGGTTTCGTGCCCCGAAGCCCGAGCCCCTGCGCCTGCTGCCGCGCGCCTACTGCCGTGCACCCCTGCGCCTGCATCAGCACGCCTTCAAGCCGCACCTCCCCATGTCGAGCCACCTTGTGCCGCCGGCCCTAGGTTTTCTAAACCCTAGGGATTGCATCTTTGTTATCTATTTAAATTATGGGCCTAATTAATTTTAGCCCATAATTAAAATTGTTTCGTTTTGAATTAATTGTTTGAGCCCAAATTCAAAAATGGGTCTAATATCTTGTTGGGCATTAAAGCCCAAGTTAATTATTCTTAAAATTTGTTTAAGATAATTAAAAGTTATTTTAATTCAAAATTAAATGGATAAATGACTTAATGGATCAAGACTACTTTTGAAGGCCCAAAGCTGAAGATATAGATCTCTTTAGGTTTTTTTTAGTTTCTTACATTTTTATGTATAATTTTGCAAGTGTTGTAATTTTTCTAGGAATACCCAAGACACCCGGCCCGCATTTATTTATTTAAATGTTTGAATGTGATTAAATTGTTTAATACTTTATCAAGCATTTTTGACATGACATACATATTACCCACACAGTATTTAAAATTAGCATGCATCTCATTGAGTAGAAACATGCTTTAGGATTGTCCTTTGTGATTATATGTTTTATGTGATGGAGCATATAATAATAAATCTAGTTTTAACTTGTTCAAGAGTGGAAATTGGTTTTAAAAGTAGTTTAATTTCTAGTATTTAATAAAATTGTTTTAATAAATGATATTCCTAGTAATTATAGCAAATTAAAATTGAATTAATTAGTGCATAATTCTATAATTTTAAATTTTCTTAATTGGATTAGTAATTATTAGAATATCATTTGGTAAAAATAGATCATTTTATTTTTACAAACTAATTAAAAAGCATAGGTTGTTTTGAGAAAACACATATTTTAAAATAGTGAGTGGGAGAGGGAGTTATGGTAATAAGTCCCGTGGTCTCTATTATTAGTTAGCACCGAGGTAACATGGAGAGGGCCTCACGACACTATTGATTGTGTCCCCCTAAGGAAGGCTTTCGATTGTGTTATTCTTAAGGCAAACTTCTTTTTTAAGAATAGGATTTAATGATGTATTTCAAGTTGACTGACCCCAAGGCACACTCTTGAGTTAAGTCATTGATCTAAAATAATGGGTTACATTCACAAGGTACATTAGGCTTTCGAGCGGACTAGTGTATCCTTGACCAAACAAGCGATTGTTTATAAGTCAAAAGAGAGTTGATTTAAATTTTCACTTATAAATTTGAGAATTTGTCTCAAAATTAATTTGGAATTAGTTTGACCTACCCTAAGGCTGGTCCATTAATGTTCAAATTAATTAATCGTGGAATTAGTAATTATTTTTTATGTGTTGTTTAATTGTTGCATTCAAGCATCACGTTTACTATTCCAAAAATTAATGATATTTATTATATGCATAAATTCATTTTTGTTTATTTATTTATTCCCAGCAAAGATGTCTATTGGTGAATTACACACCGGTGCTTTTCTCAAATCTTTCGTTTTTGAACTTGAAAACATGCAACACTGGTTTCGAGACATTTTGACCATTTTTTCTTATAAGAAGTTGATGTCAACTGTCTGTAACAAACCTCCAACAGAACCACCTTTGGCTACTATCTATGAAGCAGAAGAAAAATATGCGAATTGGATGAAATTCGATCGGTTGGCACGTTATTGCATGTTTTCAACCATGCCTGACGAAACAAAGGAAAAATATATATACTATGACTCAGCACATGAGATGTGGCAAGCAATGACAAAGGAAGTCTTTGATGAGTGTCATCCTTTGTAACAAACGAAAAGGTAAATGAGATTTACATATTTTTTTCTACTATGAATAGTAGATTCACAATTTTGGATAATAGATTCAAAATTATATTCCACTAATCTATTTTTCTCTGTTTTTCCTTTTACAGAATCAGAACCCTAAAAAGGAGAAAAAGACTGATGAAGATTTTGATAGCAAGTAAAGCTGGAGGAGTTGGAGAGTAGTTTTATTTAGAAATTTTATTGTTAGTTGAACAATTTAAATTTTTTTATTTTGTTTTAGAAATTCTAGATTTCTTTGAACAAAGAAACCTACAGTCTAGAAATTAAGTTTATTATTAGTAATTTTGATTATTAATGTTTGGAAACTTATTTCTATTTTTGCATGACATTTGTTTCTTTTATTAATAAAGTAGTTATTATTTAAAGAAATTATCTATTTACTTGTTATGCAAATGCTTTGGGATAAACAAATTTACATACTTATAATGAATGATAAAATATTTACTTAATTCTGAATTATTTAAAACAACTAATCCTAGATCTATTAAATGACAAAAGACTGATTCCGATGAGAATGGGCCATATTGGTCTAGATAGAATTAATAGGCTTGTAAAGGATGGTCATTTAAGAGAACTATCTATTGGATCTCTCCCTGTTTGTGAATCCTGTCTAGAAGGCAAGATTACCAAGAAACCTTTATCTGCTAAAGGTTCAAGAGCTACAGAACCACTTCAGCTAGTACATACAAATGTTTGCAGTCCACTTAATGTACAAGCAAGAGGAGGTTATGAATACTTTGTCACTTTTGTTGACGTTTATTCAAGATATGGTTACCTATACTTAATGCAAAGAAAATATGAAACTTTTGGAAAGTTCTAAGAATTTTGAGCAGAGGCTGAAAAGAAATTAGGTAAATCACTGAAAGTTCTTCGATTTGATCGAGGAGGAGAGTACTTGGATTTTGAATTTGAGGACCATCTACATGAGCATGGTATTCAATCCCAACTCATAGCACCTGGAACGCCACAGCAAAATGGTGTTTCAGAAAGACAGAACATAACGTTACTAGATATGGTTAGATCAATGATGAGCTTCTCATCATTACCACTATCATTCTGGGGCTATGAGATTCAATGTGCTCTATACATATTGGGCTATTATTTTGGATTGGACTGAGTTTTGGGTATTAAATTGGCAGAGTGTTGAGTGGTGAATTCTACTAAATTGGGGTATTGTTTCAGGTACAATTTTTTAGGAGATTTATGTTTAAAGTATATGGATTAAGATGTTGAGTAAGTAGTTGGTTTAGTGTTGAATAGATGGGGAAAATTCTGGGTAGAACTTAGGTGTTCTTGGCTGGGAGAAGGAGGAGAAAACTCAGGTTTTCTCTGGGTTTGCAAGGTGCGCCGCGACCTAGCTTGGGGCGCTGCGGCGCGTGTGGACCTTCTGGCCATGGGAGCTCTCTGACTTGGGAGAGCGCCATGACTTGCTTGGCCAAGTCGCGACCTACCTCCCTTTTTTTCTTAGGAGGTTTCTCTCTGACTTGGGGCAAGTCATGACTTGCCGAGCCAAGTCGCAACCCGTCTGGGAGTTTTAAGCTTAGAGGAGTTCTTAGTGTTGTTAGGGCTCGGGGGTTTGAACCTAGGGGCTCGGGACAATTTCTACTACCCGGTTTAGTATAAATTGAGGTCCTAGAGGCTAGCTTTTTTCCCTAGGTATTTTATTTCTAATCGGAAGTTGATAGATATCAATGACTCTTGTGACTAGGTTTGTCGCCAAGGCTCAAGGCTAGGGAACTTCCTTAGAACCAGCTCACCTTCTCCGCTTGGAATCAAAGGTAAGAAAACTACACCCAGTTGTGTGGCTATGTTGGGACTACGAGTTCCCTATACTTGTATG
Organism: Humulus lupulus; assembly: GCF_963169125.1. Lineage (NCBI taxonomy): Eukaryota > Viridiplantae > Streptophyta > Magnoliopsida > Rosales > Cannabaceae > Humulus > Humulus lupulus. The sequence continues at coordinate 84,221,808 of NC_084798.1, forward strand.
CAATGTTGTATGATGGTATTATGCCATGTAAGCATGAAATAAACAGCCTAAGAGTGCCGGAATTAATATTTGCGCACAGGACATGGCTCGGCCACTGGTAGCTGAGGTTGATTATATAATCACTGAGCTCGGCCTAAGTGAGCCAGAGTAAATGGGTTAAACAGAGGATGCGGCCTAAGGGCGTCGACCCTGGACATTGCATGATATGTTTATTATGTTTAATATGATGAGTGTAGCATGTTAATTACCTGGATAATAGATTGTTGCTTTGTCAGTTAATATCACTGATTATGTGAACGATGTGGTATGTTGAGTATTTGATTAATGATTTGTGAATTATTTGATTACTGCTATTGGGTATGCTTTGTATATGGTTTTCTTGCTGAGCCTTGGCTCACGGGTGCTACATGGTGTAGGTAAAGGCAAGGGTAAGCTAGACCAACCCTGATTTGGAGAAGTCTGGGGGGCAGAATGTACATAGTCGGCTGCTCGACCGCCACGACTGAGGGATGATACAGGGACAGGAGACCCCAAAATGCCTATTTTTCCATTAGAGTGGCTTGTGGTTGTACATAACCTTTGAAATTTTGTAAACGGTTATTTAACCCTGTTTTTGGGATCCTGTGTATCAAAAGCTTTTTTAAATGAAATTTATCTTTTATGACCAAAATATTTTAACCCTAGTTCAATAATGATTTTAGTGACACATTTTCAACTAAATGACTTAATTAGCAAGTCTTGCACCTTTATAAACATACAGTGTAACAATCTTGGTTATCCAGGGCGTTACAACTTGGTATCAAAGAGGTCTAGGTTTAAGGGTTCCTGAAGACTGGCTGGACATGTACATTCACCGCTAAAGACAAGCTCGACTCAAGGTTTGGTAACTATGTATACATGTTTATATGCTTAAGTTATTGGAAAGAAATATGAATGTTGTTAAATGTTTGATTAATATGGAGCATGAGACACTGATAGGGCCTGGCCCTTGACTGCTATGTGATGATATTAAGGCATGCTTATTAGCATTGCTGTTGCATGTGGATAAATATTTGGATGAACTGTTATGTCTTGATTGTTTGTGATTGGTTACGTTTCAATGGTGATGCATGGAAAGATTGTTATCTTGTCATCATAGTCTGACCACCGAGTCGTTGATTGCAGATTAACTTGGATAGTTATGCGTCCAAGACGATCTATACGACTAGCCGACACTGGGTCTAAGGCTAGAAATGATGACCAGGGCCAGAACCTCCGCCAGTCCCTGAGAACTGGCAGCAGATTATGGCAGACATGCAAGCCTGGCTTCAGAGTCAGGATGAGCAAATCCGTCTTCTTAGATAGCAGGCTCCGTCAAGGAGTGCTGCATGAATTGGGCCACCCGTGGTGGCACCAGTTGTACAGCCATTGGAGGTTGGGAATAGGTGGGAGTCTTTGTATAAGCAGTTCAGGAGACAACATCCTCCAACTTTTGAGGGGGGACCGGATCCACTATAGGTCGAACAGTGGATGAGTATGAATGTAACGCCCTGGGAAGCCAAAACCGTTACACTGTGTATTTATAAAGGTGCAGGACTTGCTAATCAAGTCATTTAGTTAAAAATGTGTCATTGACATCACTAATGAACTAGGGTTAAAAGGTTTTGGTCATAAAATATACCTTTCGTATAATTAAACCTTTTGTACAAGGGATCCCAAAAGAAACAGTGTTTGAAAGTCGGTTTACAAAATTTCCAGAGTACAAACAACCACTAGCCACTCTAAGGGCAAAAACAGACATTTATGGTCCTCCTGTTCCTGTCTCCTCCTCAACCGTGGCAACCGAGCAGCTGATCATGTGCATTTTGCCTTCAGAGCTCTTCGATTCAGGGCTGATTAAGCTTACCCTTGCCTTTACCTGCACCACATAGCACCCGTGAGCCAAGACCCAACAAGAAGATCTGACATTGTAGCCCAAACAATGATAACAATTGAATAACCCTTAAAGCATGTTCATACACATAGCATACCACATTAATCACATAGTTCATAGACATAATCAGAGAATTAACAAACCAACACTCAGTTATTCAGCATGACAAATCCATCAACCAATAATAATAATAATCAGATCACATGATAATCAAGGTCGACGCCCTTAGGTCGCACTATCTGTTTAACCCCACTGACTCCAGTTCGCTTAAACCAAGCTCAGTGAATAATAAGCTGTCCTCAGCTACCAGTGGCTGAGCCGCGCCCGGTGCGCCAATGTAAACTCTGGCACTCTTAGGCCGTTTACTTGTTATTAACATGGCATAATACCATCCTTTATAAAGCATACAAAATAGGGAACCCTTAGTCATAATAAATTCACAACCGGGTGCAGTTTTCTTACCTTTAATTTCCAAGTGTACTGATTACGAGCGATGTCTCTTGAGCACGGTCCGTTTCTCGAGCCCTAGCTTATACATAGTCACAACCAAGATAAGGGATACCATTAATAATACTAAAAAGGTTTCCGGATAAGGTTCTAGCCTCCGGGACATCGAATTCCACCAAACACGGTAGTAGAATCGATCCCGAGCACCCTAGGTTATGTTCCCGCGCTTAAAAACTCCAAAAGGCCACAAATGTCCTTATGGGCCGCGGCCCAAGCTCCCTATGCTGCGGCATGGCCCCAACCAGAGGCTCAGCCTTGCCCAAAAACTGACACGGGCTGCAGCCCTACATACCCCATGCCGCGGCCTGCCCTCCATCTCTAGCACCCATCAGCTTCAGAGGGCCGCGACACATCAAGAACTATGCCGTGGCCCGACCCCTTCGAACCCAAAAAAACCACCATTTTTAACACTCAAACCTCACTCAAAACCACCCATAACCATCCCAATAATATACTCCAATTATCACAAACATTCTAGAATGATTTCAGTAACATAAGCCAGCAGAAATCTAATCTAGAAACTCATCAAAACACCATTTTAAGTTTTGAAACCCACACACTCAAGAACACCAAAACCAGTCAGAAAAACCCAGAATTCAAACATTATATCCTAAATTGGGGCTTACCTTCATTGAAGACTCAATCCTCCACGCAATTACTGAGCTAACTCCCAAGTCTTTAGCTTCAATTCAACCTTTAATGCCAAAATCCCATAAACACCTTAGAACTCAGCCATATTCACAGAATTTAACCACCAAAGACAAAACTCATAACTTACCTTATCTCTTGATTAGATCCTTTAGCTAATCCCTGAGCTAATCTCCTAAATCCCAGCACAATTTCTCTGAGTTCCAGCTAAGTTCTTCTTGGTTCCTTGTGGTTTCCCTTGAGAGAGAGAGAGGAGAAGGAAAGGTCGGTTTAGCTTGTTCTACCACTTTCTGAGTTTAACTTAGTCTATCCTTAAGCAATTAAGTCAATCCCGAGGCTCAGGGTACCGAAAACGTCCCCGAGGGCAAAATGGTAAAATTCCCCAGTTTTCCCACCTAAGCTTCCTTACCTCAAATATATCTCCAATTATTTATTTCCATGACCCGATAACCCAAATAACCATCTAATACCCAAAATACCCCTTGACTTGTCCTAAGTCAAGTATCAGGTCCCGTTGTGACTTTCCTGCTAACTAGCTCCCTAGGATCGCCTCAAGTCGCATGCTGCAGATTTACCCACATAATAATGTGGTTCTCACAATTATAACATATAATCACATTTACGCCCTCAACGACTAAAATTATAAATATACCCCTTTAAGCTAAACGGGGCCTACATGCATACTAATACTCGTAGACATGCATTTAACATATACATTCATATAACCATACAAGCATCCTTATCTCAAAATCATGCATTAAACTACTTAATTCACACGTAAACCAATTGTGCCCTCCCGGCACACTAATCAAGGCCCTTAAGACTTATTAGTGATTTTGGGTCGTTATAACTATCCCCTCCTACTGAGAATTTCGTCCTCGAAATTTACCTGAATAGCTTAGGATATTGATCCCGCATCACCGACTCAAGCTCCCAGGTCGCTCCCTCGACCTTGCTATTCCTCCACAATACTTTGACTAGTGGAATCGTCCTATTCCGTAGAACCTTATCCTTTCGATCTAAAATCTAAACCGATCGTTCTTCATAGGACAAATCTTTCTGCAATTCCAAGTCCTCGTACTTCAGCACATGCGTTGTATCCAAGACATACTTCCGCAACATAGAAACTTGGAATACGTCATGAACTCCCGACAACGATGGTGGCAAGGCCAACCTGTAAGCCACCTGTCCAATCCTTTCTAGAATCTCGAAAGGTCCAACAAACCGAGGGCTCAGCTTGCCCTTTACTCCAAATCTCCTCACCCCTCGCAGTGGTGAAACTCACAGAAACATGTGGTCCTCAACCTGGAACTCCACATCCCTACGCTTAGGATCAGCGTAGTTTTTCTGTCTACTCTGCGAAGCAAGCATTTTGGCTCGGATCTTCTCAATAGCTTCATTTATCTTCTGAACCATGTCTGGCCCCAAATACTCCCTCTCACCCATCTTATCCCAATGAATGGGCGACCTACACTTCCTTCCATATAGCTTCTCATAAGGAGCCACTCCAATTGTGGACTGATAACTATTGTTATACAAAAATTCAATCAACGGGAGATACTTACTCCAAGATCCCTTAAAGTCAATCACACACGCCCTAAGCATATCCTCCAACACCTGAATAGTCCTCTCAGACTGTCCATCAGTCTGAGGATGAAATGCTGTGCTAAAATTCAACTGAGTCCCCATGGCTTTATGCAGAGCTTCCCAGAACTTGGAGGTAAAGATAGGGTCTCGATCAGATACAATAGACTTAGGAACCCCATGGAGACGAACTATCTCCCTCACATACAATTCCGCATACTGTTCCACTGTGTAAGTCGACTTCACTGGCAGAAAATGAGCTGACTTGGTGTATCTATCCACTATCACCCACACTGAGTCATAAAGTCCCACTATCCTGGGTAGACCTCCCACAAAATCCATGGTAATGTCCTCCCACTTGTGCTCGGGGATACCTAAAGGCTGAACCAATCCCGCTGGTCGCTGATGCTTAACCTTCACTTGTTGACATGTCAAACATCTGGCCACATACTCCACCACATCCTTCTTTATCCCGGGCCACCAATATAATGTCCATAGATCCTGATACATCTTCGTGGTACCTAGATGAAGCGAGTACGGCGTAGTGTGAGACTCATCTAGTATCTCTTGTCTGATCCCTTCATCTGCAGAAGCACAAATCCGTCCCTGATATCGAAGCATACTAGCCTCAGAAACAGAATAATCCTTAGCTACCCCCGCTAAGACATTCTGTCGAACTTCCTATAATTGCACATCCACCAATTGACCCTCCTTGATCCACTCTAGCAGGGTTGACTGCAAGGTAACATTGGCCAATCGGCCCACCACCAGCTCTATCCTTGCCCTGGTCATCTCATCTACTAACTCTCTGGAGATTTGAACATAACTAAATAACTGTCCCGAGCCCCTCTGGCTTAATGCATCTGCCACAACATTGGCTTTCCCTAGGTGGTAAAGAATATCACAATCAGAATCCTTAACCAACTCCAACCAATGCCTCTGCCTCATGTTCAGATCCTTCTGGGTGAAGAAATACTTCAAACTCTTATGGTCAGTGTATATCTCGCACTTCTCCCCATAGAGGTAATGTCGCCACACCTTCAGTGCAAATACCACTGCAGCCAGTTCCAAATCATGGGTAGGATACTGCTGCTCATATTCCTTCTGTTGACCACAATTTTGGCCAACGACGAGTAGACGTCAAAACTACAATGGACCTTTAAGAAAAAATACGACACAGATAATTTTATAGTGGTTCAGCCCCAATTTATTGGTAATAGCCTAATCCACTTGGAGTTGTGATATATATCCTACACTTAAGATCATATGAACTTGAGCCAACTGAGTTTCTTAAGTATAAGTAGAAAAATACATAGTTTCTCTCTCTAAACTTTCTTAGAAAATGCCCCAAGAATACCCCAAGTAAAAGTCCCAAAGTCTCCAAACTAGAGAGTTTTTATCAGTCTAAAAAGATCAGATCCCCAAAATGATGCCATGAGCCATTTATTTATAGGCACATGGATCGTACATAAATATCTCCCTTTGACCGGGTCATTTCTGTTACTCTCACAATATTTAATTAATAATAACATTTAAAATACAACAATGTGCGACTTCTTTGGGATAAACTGAGAGATTCCCATGTAGGTACGACTAATTCTAGCCAAAGCCGTTACTGGAACTTCGCTTGCATAACGATGATCTGTCTAGTCGGCCAACTTCACTCCTTGAAGAAAGACTGGTCGGCCAAAACACTCGACTGGTCAGCCATGCACTCCACCGGTCGGCCAAATACTTCACTGGTCGACCATGCACTCCACCGGTCGGCCAAATACTTCACTGGTCGGCCATGTACTCCACCGGTCGACCAAACACCTCACTGGTCGGCCATGCACTCCACCGGTCGGCAAAACACCTCACTGGTCGACCATGCACTCAACCAGTCAGCCAAACACCTAACTGGTCGGCCATGCACTCCATCGGTCGGCCAAATTCTTCACCGGTTAGCCATGCACTCCACCGGTCGGCCATGCACTCCACCGGTCTAACATGGCACATCTCTGGTCTAACATCACACATCTTTGGTCTAGCATGACACTTCTTTGGTCTAACATGACACATCTCTGGTCTAACATGGCACATCTCTGGTCTAGCATGACACATTTCTGGTCAGTCAAAAATCTTCACCGGTCGGACAGAAATTCTATCATATCGGTCAGATCACTTTATCACAACTCCGAAGAGCCAACACATTTATTGACTATTAATGTCCCATTTACTGACCATGCAGTGCCACTTGTCACTTATGATTGCCACGTCATCGAACTGAAATTTTGGGGATAACACCTTCAGCTGCCTTGATGCATAAGCTATAACCTTCTCGTTCTGCATCAGCACACAGCCTAAACCCAACCATGATGCATCACAATATACCACAAACTTCCCTTCCCCTGAAGCAAGACTCAGTACAGGTGTAGTGATAAGTCGTCGCTTCAATTCTTGGAAACTGTTCCCACACTTCTCTGACCAAACAAACTTCTGATTCTTCCTTGTTAGCTCTGTCATCAGTGTAGCAATCTTCGAGAATCCCTCTACAAACTGCCTGTAGTAACCTGCTAACCCGAGGAAACTCTGAACCTCCGATGCATTCCTTGGCCTTGGCCAATCTCTTACTACCTCCACCTTGGACGGATCCACCTTAATCCCTTCTACGCCGACAATATGCCCAAGAAAGGTCACCTCTAGCAACCAAAACTCACACTTCTTAAACTTGGCATATAATCGATGCTCCCTTAACCTCTGTAAAACCTGTTGAAGATGTCGCTCATGCTCAGCCTCTGAACTGGAGTACACTAAGATGTCATCGATGAAGACAATGACGAACTGATCCAAGAAGTCCTTGAACACCCTATTCATTAGATCCATGAAAGCTGCCGGGGCATTGGTCAAACCAAAAGACATGCCCAAGAACTCATAGTGCCCATACCGCATTCGGAAGGCCGTTTTCAGTATGTCCTCGTCCTTGATCCTCAGCTGGTGATAACCAGATCAAAGATCAATCTTTGAGAACACCGTCTTTCCCTGCAACTGATCGAACAAGTCATCGATCCTTGGTAGAGGGTACTTATTCTTGATGGTCAACTTGTTCAATTCTCTGTAATCTATACACATCCTCAGCGACCTGTCCTTCTTCTTAACAAACAAAACCAGGAGCGCCCCTTGGGGAGTAGCTAGACCTGAGGAATCCCAAATCCAGAAGTTCCTGTAACTGTATCTTCAATTTCTTCAACTCTGCTGGTGCCATCCTATATGGTGCCCTTGATACTGGTTCTATCCCTGGTGCTAACTCAATAACAAACTGAATCTCCCTGTGCGGTGGCAATTGCGACAGATCCTCAGGAAATACATCTAAGAACTCACACACTAATCTGGTCTCTCCCGGCCTTGCTGGAAAAACCCTAGTAGTGCCACCACACTAGCCAGAAAACCTATACATCCACCTGTAACAAGTCTCTAGCTCTCAACGTTGATATCATGGGTACGCGCGGTCCACATACTGCCGCCATGAAAATGAAAGGATCCTCGCCCTCAGGCTCAAAAGTCACCATCTTCTTCCTGCAGTCAATAGTAGCCACATACCTGACCAACCAATCCATCCCTAAGATCATGTCAAAATCCTCCATGTCTAGCTCAATCAAGTCTACTAAAAGATCCATACTATCAACCATCACTGGCAGTGCCCTAATCCACCTCCTAGAAACTATCAGTTCCCCAGTAGGCAATAAAGTCCCAAACCCCGCAGTCCGATACTCACTAGGTCTACTCAATCTATCAATCACTTTACTAGAAACAAATGAATGTGTGGCACCAGAGTCAATCAATACAATAAAAGGAGAGCCAACACTAGAAAGCTGACTTGTCACCATCGAGGGACTAGCCTCGGCCTCTGCCTGTGTCAAAGTAAACACTCGAGCTGGAGTCAAGCTGTCCACCCTTCCTGCTTCCCCTTTCTTCACTACTGGGCAGTCCTTCTTGAGGTGCCCCACTGTTCTGCACGCATAAGGCCTTGGCTCGACATTCGCCCTGATGGTGTCTTCTGCACCTTGGGCACTCCGGATAACTCCTCCATGCCTCACTACCACCCTGACGGCCACCCTGACCACCCCGACCCCTCCTATCAGGACCAGCAGTGGTCGAAGTATCAGGGGTCTTCCTTTTCACATCACTGGGGCCTCCACCCCTACCTGACCCAGAATAAGGAGGCACCACTCTGCGACCCTCGCACCTCGCTGCACTTTCCTTCCAAATCTTGTTCTCCGCTTCCTCAGCGGTAAGAGCCTTCTCAACAGCCTGGGCATAGGTCATCCCCCCAGATACTGTTGTGATCCTCACATCCCGGGCTATCACAGCATTAAGCCCTCGAATAAACCTGTCTTGCCTCGCTGCATCTATAGGCACAAGATCTGGTGCAAATTTCACAAGTTTATCGAATTTTAGGGCATACTCAATAACTGTCATGCTGCCCTGCACCAACCCCACAAACGCATTAACCTTTGCTGCCCTGATGGCAACATTGTAGTATTTTTGGCTGAACAGATCCTTGAATCCATCCTAACTCAAAAGAGTGACATCCCTGGTCTGTGATGCTACTTCCCACCAAATGCGGGCATCCTCTCTCAACATATATGTGGCACAGGACACTCTGGCATATCCCTCTATCCTCATGAAGTCCAGGATAGTAGTAATCATAGTCATCCACTGTTCGGCCTCCAGTGGGTCAGGTCCTCCCTCAAAAGTTGGGGGATGCTACTTCCGGAACCGCTCATACAATGGATCCCACCTGTTCCCAACTTCTACTGGCTTTATAGCTGGTGCCACTACAGGTGGCACAATAGGTGCAACACTCCCTGCTGGAGCCTGCTGTCGTTGAAGATGAATCTGTTCATCTTGGCTCTGTAATCATGCTTGCATCTCTGCCATAATCTGCTGCCAGTTCTCAGGGACTGCCGGAGGAATCTGGCCCTGGTCATCACCTCCAGTCCCAGACCTAGTGCTGGCTAGTCGCGTAGATTTCCTTGGACGCATAGCTATCCAAGTTAATCTGCAATCAACGACTCGGCAATTAGATCGTGATGACAGGGTAAAAGCTTTTCCAAAATCCACCAATGGAACATAATCAATTACAAACAATCAAGATATAGGAATTCATCCATACATTCACCCATATAAACACAATATGTAGTCAATCATTCAGATATTCATTTACATGCACAACAATGCTAATAAGCATGCCTCATTATTATCACACAGCAGTTAAGGGCCAGGCCCTATCAGTATCTCATGCTTCCTATTAATCTAGCAGATAGAAACACTCGTAATTCTTTCCAAGCACACAAGCATATAAGCACATATACACATTACCAAACCCTGAACCAAGCTTGTCTCTAGCAGCGAATGTACATGCCCAGCCAGTCTTCAGGAACCCTTAAACCTAGGATGCTCTGATACCAAGTTGTAACGCCCTAGGTAGCCAAGACCGTTACACTGTGTATTTATAAAGGTGCGGGACTTGCTAATCAAGTCATTTGGTTAAGACTGTGTCACTGACATCACTAATGAACTAGGGTTAAAAGGTTTTGGTCATAAAATATACCTTTCGTATAATTAAACATTTTGTACAAGGGATCCCAAAAGAAACAGTGTATGAAAGTCGGTTTACAAAATTTTCAGAGTACAAACAACCACTAGCCACTCTAAGGGCAAAAACAGACATTTATGGTCCTCTTGTTCCTGTCTCCTCCTCAACCGTGGCGGCCAAGCAGCTGATCATGTACATTCTGCCTTCAAAGCTCTCTGATTCAGGGCTGATCAAGCTTACCCTTGCCTTTACCTGCACCACGTAGCACCTGTGAGCCTAGGCCCAGCAAGAAGATATGACATTGTAGCCCAAACAATGATAACAATTGAATAGCCCTTAAAGCATGTTCATACACTTATCATACCACATTAATCACATAGTTCATAGACATAATTAGAGAATTAACAAACCAATACTCAGCTATTCAGCATGACAAATCCATTAACCAATAATAATAATCAGATCACATGATAATCAAGGTCGATGCCCTTAGGTCGCACCCTCTGTTTAACCCCACTGACTTTGGTCCGCTTAAACCGAGCTCAGTGAATAATAAACTGTCCTCAGCTACCAGTGGTTGAGTCGCGCCCTGTGCGCCAATGTAAACTCCGACACTCTTAGGCCGTTTGCTTGTTATTAACATGGCATAATACCATCCTTTATAAAGCATACAAAATAGGGAACCCTTAGTCTCATTATAAATTCACAATCGGGTTCAGTTTTCTTACCTTTAATTTCCAAGTATACTGATTACGAGAGATGTCTCTTGAGCACGATCCATTTCCCGAGCCCTAGCTTATACCTAGTCATAACCAAGATAAGGGATACCATTAATAATTGTAAAAAGGTTTCCAGATAAGGTTCTAGCCTCCGGGACATCGAATTCCACCAAACACAGTAGTAGAATCGATCCCGAGCACCCTAGGTTATGTTCCTGCGCTTAAAAACTCCAAAAGGCCACAAATGTCCTTAAGGGTAGCGACCCAAGCTCCCTATGCTGCGGCATGGCCCCAACCAGAGGTTCAGCCTCGCCCAAAAACTGACACGGGCTGCGGCCCTACATACCCCATGCCGCGGCCCACCCTCAATCTCTAGCACGCATCAGCTTCAGAGGGTCGCGATACACCAAGAACTATGCCGCGGCCCGACCCCTTCGAACCCAGAAATACCACCATTTTTAACACTCAAACCTCACTCAAAACCACCCATAACCATCCCAATAATATACTCTAATTATCACAAACATTCTAGAATGATTTCAGTAACATAAGCCAGCAGAAACCTAATCTAGAAACTCATTAAAACACCATTTTAATTTTTGAAACCCACACACTCAAGAACACCAAAACCAGTCAGAAAAACCCAGAATTCAAACACTATATCCTAAATTGGGGCCTACCTTCACTGAAGACTCAATCCTCCAAGCAATTACTGAGCTAACTCCCAAGTCTTTAGCTTCAATTCAACCTTTAATGCGAAAATCCCATAAACACCTTAGAACTCAGCCATATTCACATAATTTAACCACCAAAGATAAAACTCATAACTTATCTTATCTCTTGATTAGATCCTTTAGCTAATCCCTGAGCTAATCTCCTAAATCCCAGCTCAATTTCTCTGAGTTCCAGCCAAGGTCTTCTTGGTTCCTTGTGGTTTCCCTTGAGAGAGAGAGAGAGGAGAAGGAAAGGTCGGTTTAGCTTGTTCTACCACTTTTTGAGTTTAACTTAGTCTATCCTTAAGCAATTAAGTCAATCCCGAGGCTCGGGGTACCGAAAACGTCCCCGAGGGCAAAATGGTAAAATTCCCCAGTTTTCCCACCTAAGCTTCCTTACCTCAAATATATCTCCAATTATTTATTTCCATGACCCGATAACCCAAATAACCATCCAATACCCATTGACTTGTCCCAAGTCAAGTATTATGTCCCGTTGTGACTTTTCCGCTAACTAGCTCCCTAAGATCGCCTCAAGTCGCATGTTGCAAATTTACCCACATAATAATGTGGTTCTCACAATTATAACATATAATCAAATTTATGCCCTCAACGAGTAAAATTATAAATATACCCCTTTAAGCTAAACGGGGCCTGCATGCATACAAATACTCGTAGACATGCATTTCACATATACATTCATATAACCATACAAGCATGCTTATACGAGCTGATACACGAGCTTGCTTCAAGATAAATGATCTCAAATTTGAATTAATTATCAGGTAGTTGAATTAATTATTGGATAATAGATTCAAACATTGTGGGGAATGTCGGACTGATACACGAGCTTGCTTCAAGTGCATTCAAGAGGGCCACATCAAAAGATTTTTTCCCCAGTTGCAGGGAGAATTGAAAAAAGGGGGACAACAGAGGAATGATATTCTGGTACTAGTTTGAGTGTTCACCCCGATTGTAACGCCCTGGTTACTCCAAGATCGTTACTGTGAGCTTTGAACCGTGCTTAACTCGCTAATCGAGTTCTTTGGTTATAAACGTGCATCTAGGTGTTATTAACGGGTTAAGGTGAAAAATTAATCAAAAAGGAAAGGATATATTTTATTTTAAACATAAAATTGTTCATGGGCCCATAAAAACGTTTACAAGTTATTTACAATACAAAATGGTCATTACAGTGTGAAAATTACAACCCGCCGACCTAAGCGGCAAAAATAGGGTATACCCCCTAGCTCCTCCGAGAAACTCCTTGGCCGTGGTGGTCAAGCGGCTGCATATGTACACATCACCACCTAAGCTCTCCACTCAAGGCTGGGTGAGCTTTTTTTTCCCTTTACCTGCACCACATAGCACCCATGAGCCAAACCCCAGCAAGAAAACTCATTACTGCATGTAAATAATATCAAATGATGATCATGATAATCATACAGAGCTTATAGCCCTCAACAGATGAATGAATATCACTTTGAGGTTCTGTTTAACCATGATGGGGCTTATAGCCCTAATCAGATGAGTGACTGATGAACAAGTCACTATCTTAAACAAGATGAGTGACTGATGGGTTGTCATTAGCTTAAACAGATGAGTGAGTCACTACGGGGCTCAGAACCCATAGCCTTGTGACGGTGCAGTCACCTGGGCCTTTTGGCCCTGGCTCTAAGTGACTAGCCATAGGCTAGACAAGCACTTTTAGTTTTCATCAAACTTGAGGTCGGTTCGGAATTAATGCTCATAATGAGTCATTCAATGCAGATGTCGATTAGATCTAATCTTTGTCGGCTTATGTAAAACACTCTAGGACCGTTCTTGACTTATTAGTCAATACCAGGTGACCAGTGTTCAGTACTACTGCCGAACTTGACTAATGAGTCACAACTTCACAGTTAATAGTGACACCATTGCCAATTCTGACTAATTAGTCAGTGCCATGCACAAGCGAGCAAGATTTGCTAAGCATTTGATATGCAATCAATGTCCACATTTAAACACTCAATGTGCCTCATGAATAACCATGCATGTCACATATGGGGTGTAGTTTTCTTACCTTTGGTTCGAGCGAGAATTAATAAAAGAACGACCCTTGAGAACGATCAACCTTCTAGTTCCTTGACGGTCACCTGGCCATAACCAATTATGGGATTCCATCAATAAATTAAGTAATAAAAGGTTCCCGAACCAAGACCTAGCCTCCGGGACATCGAATCCTACTAAACCGGATAGTAGGAACGATCACGAGGCCTAAGGTTTGAGTTCCCATGATCAAAACACTACTTTGGCCACAAATGCCCTCAAGCGTCGTGGCCCACCTCACCAAGCGTCGCGACCCTTAGCCATAACAGAGGCGCCAGCCTTAAGCATCTACCCCAAGCGCCGCGGCCCGCCTCCCCAAGCACCGCGTCCCTCAGGCCCTTCAGCACCACCCTTCCTCTTCAATGAGCTTGGGCTGTGGCACTCTAGAACAGAGCCGCGACCCCACCTAAAACTCAGCCAAAATCCTCTGTTTTTCCCCTTCAAACTCATTTCAAAACCTTATCAAAACAGTCCCAATATCACAAAGCAAGGCCACCAATTATTTCCACAACTTATCCACCATATAACCATCATGACCTAAGCCTTAAACCATTCAAAACTTCATCAAATTCCCATTTCAATGATCAAAACTCCAATCTCAAAACCAACAAAAAAAAAAAAAAAAAAACAGAGCAAGGAACAATAAACTTGAACTAAAATCTTACCTTAAGCTTGAATTGAAACCTCTTCAATGGCTGAACACTAGCCTAAGACCTCAAGCTTCAATCTCCAAGTTTGAATCCCCAAACTTGCTTCAAGATTTCAAAGGAGAAAGGAAGAGAAAAGATGAACGGGAGGGGAGAAACCAAATGCTCTGCTTTACAAGTTCTACAACCTTCAAACTTAATATATAACCTAAGGTCAAATGACCAAAATACCCCCTGCTTAATTCATCTCTTAACAGCCCCCAAGGGAAAAACTGTCATTTTCCACCAATCTCGTTAATCATAATTAATGCCCTCCAATTCCTGCTATTCTCAAATACTAATAAAATTATATCCCATTACCCTTTAATTCCCGGTAATGATCTAATCATCAAATCACCACGAGACTCACCCCGAGCCCTGAATTCAACCCAGTTATGATCAAACCGCTAACTTGCACTCAAAGATTGTCTCATGCCGAATGGCTCAAACAAATCCACATTATTATGTGGCCTCAACAATGATTCACCAACATGCATGAAAATTCACAAATATGCCCTCAACGGGCCAAATTACCGAAATTCCCCTATAATGAAATGTGGACCCACATGCATGCATTCATCATCATATAATAATATAATTCACATAAACATACACATACACATAATCATTTAATGGCATAATAAATCAATTATGGCCCTCCCGACCTACTAATCCAACCATTAAATCGCATTAGGGATTTTGGGGCATTACACCGACTCAAGATGAAGCAGCGGCTAGCAACACAGTTGTGACAAGTTAGATCTTTATCGTTGGTACACTTTGTAAGGTTTTAATTGATTCTGGAGCAACGCATTCGTTTATTTATGCAAACATGATTGCTAGACTAGGCGTACCTTGTGAAACTTCCAGAAAACATTTTGCTATCGCCTTTCCTTCGGGCGAGGTGATGATATCAATTAAACAGTTTCGCATTGTCCCAATAATGGTTGAGGGCAAGGAATGCCTGAGAAACTTGGTAGAATTGGTATGGCAGACTACGGCGTAATTCTTGAAATGGACTTGCTATCAAAATACGGGGCGACCATTGACTATAGGAGGAAGGTTATAGTTTTCAGACCACAAGAAGGAGAACAGTTTGTCTTTATGGGAGAGGCATCGAGACTTCAAATACCGATAATTTCAGAACTAAAGGCTTAAAAGATGATGAAGAAAGGATGTCAAGCTTATTTAGCGACCATAGTTGACACCATCAAGGAGCCACAATCAAGACTTGAAGACGTTAGAGTCATGTGTGAGTTCCCCGATGTATTCCCAGATGATTTGCCAAGATTATCCTTAGACAGACAAATCAAATTTGTTATTGAGCTTGCACCAGAAATGACATCCATTTCAAAAGCACCTTATCGGATGGCACCAATAGAATTAAAGGAGTTGAAAACAAAATTGCAAGAGTTGTTAGACAAAGGGTTTATTAGACCAAGCTACTCTCTGTGGGGCGTGCCGATATTGTTTGTGAAGAAAAAGGATGGGAGAGTTAGGATGTGCATAGATTACAGGGAGCTTAACAAAGTTACTATTAAGAACAAGTACCCTCTACAGCAATATTCTCAAATATTGATCTACGGTTAGGGTATTACCAACTGAAAGTAAGGGGAGACGAAATTCCTAAGACCACATTCATGACTCATATGGACATTACGAGTTTTTGGTGATATCGTTTGGACTCAGTAATGCCTTAGCAATCTTCATGGATTTGATGAATCGAGTATTCAAGGAGTTATTGGAAAAATTTGTTGTGGTGTTCATCGACGACATTCTCATATACTCAAAATCTAAAGCAGAGCATGAGGAGCATCTAAGATTGACACTAAGGAGATTTCAAGTGCACCAGTCATTTGCTAAGTTCAAGAAATGAGAATTCTGGTTAGAGAAAGTAGCCTTCTTGGGCCATATCGTGTCAAAGGATGGAGTTTCGGTGGATCCAGCCATGATTGAGGGTATGAGAGATTGGACTCAACCTAAGAATGCATCTGAGGTTAAAAGTTTCTTAGGATTTGTGGGATACTATAGAAGATTTGTTGAAGGATTTTCTAAGATTGCATCACCCTTTACGAATCTAACACTCAAGCAACAAAAAGTTCATTTGGATTGAGCAATAGGAAGAAAGTTTTCAAAGCTTGAAAGACACATTGGTATCCACTCCAGTTTTATGTGTGCCAACAAAAGAAGGAAAGTTTGTTGTATGCTGCAACACCTCTAAGAATGGATTGGGATGTGTACTGATGCAGGAAGATAGAGTGATGGCCTACACCTCGAGAAAACTAAAGGAGTATGAGCAAAGGTACCCTACACATGACTTGGAGTTGGCTGCCATAGTTTTTTTTCTTAAGATTTGGAGGCACCATATTTATGGAGAGAAGTGCAAAATTTACACAGACCACAAGAGTTTAAAGTATTTCTTCACTCAGAAGGAGTTGGACATGAGACAATGAAGGTGGTTTGAGCTAGTAAAAGACTATGATTGCGAGATATTATACCACCCAAAAAAGGTCAATGCAGTGACAAATGCTCTCAGTAGGCGTAGTTATGGGATTGTCTTTGCACTTAGTGGGATAGAGATGCCACTACAAAAGGAGATTGTTAGGGCGGGAATTGAGCTAGTGACTGGGAGTATGTCAAGCCTCGCCCTACAATCGACCTTACTGGAGCATATCAAGGAAAAATAGAAAGGTGATGAGGCGCTAGTAAAGCAAGAAGTGTTGATTCAAAAGGATGGCGACAATGTCTTCACTATGTCTAGTGGGGGATTGATGAGTTACAAGGACAGAATATGTGTGCCTAATGACAAGGAGACTAAAGACAACATCATGAAAGAGAGGCGCACACCTCACTATATTCCCTACACCCTGGGTCTATTAAGATGTATAATGACCTAAAGACGCTATATTGGTGGTTAGGGATGAAGAAGGACATAGATGAATATGTTGCTAAATGCCTGACTTGTCAACAAGTTAAGGCCGAACATCAGAGACCAGCTGGTTTGCTGCAACCTATTAGTATCCCATAATGGAAATGGGAAGACATAGCCATGGAATTTGTGGTGGGATTGCCAAGGACCATAAACCAGCCCGACTCATCTTGGGTGGTTATAAATCGACTAACGAAGTCAACACATTTTTTTTCAGTTAAGACAACTTATACTGCGGATTAGTATGCAGAGCTGTATGTAAAGGAAATCGTGCGACTTCATGGAGTACCAAAGTCCATCATATCAGATAGAGGTTCAGTTTTTACCTCCAATTTCTTGAAGAGCCTAAAAAGGGCCATGGGTACTAGGTTGAAATTTAATACCGCATTTCATCCTCAAACTGATGGGCAATTTGAGCAAACAATTTAGATCTTAGAAGATATGTTACGATCTTATGGGCTTGACTTTTTGGAGACTTGGAGCCACTACTTACCATTAATGGAGTTTTCTTACAATAATAGTTATCAGTTGACTATTGGGATGACTCCCTATGAGATGTTGTACGGGCGAAAATACAGGTCACCGCTTCATTGGGACAAAGTGGGTGAAAGGCAGATCTTGGGTTCGGAAGGAGTTAAGGAAGCCAATGAGGCGGTGGAGAAGATTAGGAAAATGATGTTGACTGCCCAAAGTAGACAAAAAGTTGTGCAGACACAAAGTAATGAAATATTGAGATTGCAGTAGGTGACCATGTGTTTCCAAGAGTGTCACCCATGAAGGGAGTTATGCTTTTTGGGAAAAAAGGGTAAGATAAGCCCGAGATTCGTAGGTCCATTTGATATTTTGGACAGAGATGGGCTAGTGGCCTATCGTTTAGCTCTATCGCCAGCCCTATCAAAGACGCATAACGTCTTTCACATTTCCATGCTGCAGATATACATGTCATATCTATCCCATGTGTTGAGTTACGAGCCGTTAGAGTTGAGACAAGACCGCTATGAAGAGCAGCCAGTGCAAATCTTAGAAAGGGGAATCAAGGAACTGAGATTCAAGAAGATTCCATTAGTCAAGGTCCTGTGGAAAAAAATTTCAGCAAGAGAAGCAACCTGGGAGTTGGAGTAAGACGCGAGAGAACAATACCCTGAGTTGTTTGGTGAGTCACATTTTGAGGACGAAATTCCTTTTAAGAAGGGTATATTGTAATATCCGGTCACACAATTTAATAATTTTTTATTTTTTTTTATTTTGCATTGTTTTATTTTAATTACTTGTCATTTAATTATTATTTTAATTTATTATGACCAATATTAAGTTTGTTTATTAATTAATTTTTGTTAGTTGCCTTTTATATGTGATTTGGGTATGCTTGGGGTGACTTGGGCGTGTGAGAGAAGAAGAGGAGGAAAGTATGAACAATTTTGGTTACAATGACTTGCAACGAAATAATCAAATGTGACATTTATGGTGACTATATGATTTGAGATTTCAACTTGTTAATTTTGAAATTGGAGAATGTAATGACCCGACATAAACTAAATAATTTACTACAAAACATTTATCAAAACTCATTTGAAAACAAACATGGAATAAATATCATTAACAAAATATGCAACTCGAGATCTCGTTATTTAAAATAAACCATCTTTTACATGCACATCGTTGGTAAAAATACAAGTTATTAAAAACTCAATATAGAATCCTGACTTGAATACTTTTAAACCATGCATAAGTAGCAACCCATTTGACCCATAGGTTGACAATCACGACATGAACTCAGCTAACCGAGCCTACTCCAACTCATCGCCTCGTCAACTACGCTTTTGCTTTTACCTGCAGCACAAAGTACCTATGAGCTAACGCCCAACAAGAAGAGCTATATAGGACACTATCCCCAAAGCCCAACAGTATAAGACACAAAACATAAAGTGTAAAACATGAACATAAACTTACTCATATCTTCACAACCTAAAACATAAACAACTCATAGTCGATACCTTATCATACGAAGTTCCATAATCAATCATATTGCTAGTAACATAACCATAGTATAATGTAATCTATCCTAACCTAACCATAGAGTAATGTAAACATGGCATAAAATAACATATACTAGCATAACATGCTCAATCCATATCACGTACTACCGGTGTCATTCCGGCCAAAAACCAGTGCTAATTTGTTATGTTGTGCAACCGAGCAAGAATTAACATAAGCATGCATTTTTCGTAACGTAATCATGTAATTTATCGTAATGTGAGCATACATTTTCATATCGTAAGCATGACACGCAAACATACCACATATTCTTACATATTTTAGTCACACACAACATGCATCACTCATAACATAGCTTCTAACATAATTGATAACATGATTCATACCATAGTTCTTAACATAATTCACAATATAATTAGTAACAAAATTCCTAACATAATTCATAGTATAGCTTATAACATAATTTGTAATAAATCATAAAAAGTTACCACACTTAAGTACGTCGAGTGTACACCCTGCGTGCAGGTGTCCACTCTTCTTACCTCTAGTCCAGTAGTGCTCCACACACATTAACGTGTCCCTTCAAGCATCCTTAGCGAGCCTATCATTTCATATAACATCAAAAGCTTAAAACTCAAGCCAACCAAAACCATATTAAGAATACACCCCTGTCCCTCTTGAAGATAACTCATACTCAAAATATTCTTAAGAAGGTCTTAAAACTATACTGCATAAAACCCCAATCGAAAAAGGTACCAATTGTATCAAATGGGTGCATCAAAATATAAAAATATGCATTTCTGGGCAGCTGGCACGATTGCGCCCACAAAGTGCTAGGGCTAACCAACTAAGTAGCGTGGTCGCGCCAGGGCTGTGCGTGGTCGCGCTAGTCCCCAAATAAAGAAATCAAAAATGCAATTTTAAACCTAGGTTTCCACCCCAAATCGCAAAGTTTCGACCCCAATTCACCAAATTAGTCAACCTAGCATGTTTCCAACCCTTGAAACTCAGATATAACCAATCCTAAACATATAATAAACATCAATAATAACAAATAAAATAAAATCCATTTTGCAACATCAAAAACCTAAATCTATCATCAAACCTAAATAGTAAAATTGGAAGAACTTACCGATCAATATTCAGCCACCAATCTCCCAATCGTTGATCCTTTGTATGGTTCTTAGTCTACCAAATTACTAAATCCACGTTCTTTTTTGGATCCCTAAGCCTCCAAGATCCAGATCAAGAACAAGAGAAGTGTTCTTGGTCTGTTACTCTATCGTGTATCAAAATGAGAAGTGTCTCAATTTCTCAATTTTAATTTATTTATGACAAACCATATAAATCCAATTTACCATACTATCCTTATTCTCAAATTTTCCTTACTAATTACTTAAGCCCATTTGTGTATTTTCTATCAAAGCTAATAGTTTTGACTTTTCTTAATTACACTTTCTACCACAAAACTCATATTTCTACTTTGACCCCTTGTTTTGGCACTCACCCCCCCCCCCCCCCCCAATACTTGAAGGAATCGTGTTTTGCCGCTGTCATATTTATACATATCATAGTCATGAAATAAAATGTATATTATCATGCAATTTAAAAGAAAAAAATTCACATATGCCTCAACATATATAAATTACCAAATTTCCCTCACAGGCCAATTTACCAAAATACTCATAAAATGCAAATGCGGATATTACAGGGAACTAATGGGAGGAGATTTTGTTTTCTTTAATTGATATTTTAGAATTTAATGCCATGAAGATGATGAGCTATTTTTTTGAACCTTATTATAGGAATTTTTGAAATTCAAAGGGGAGAGGGAATCAAGTGTAATAACTATGGAAACAAAGGTAGCATTATTAGGCTTGATTTGATTGAAGATCGATGGTCCTTTAAGTGTGATTGAGTGATCAATATATTTTATGATTAGGCAATTAGGAATGTACAAGGCATGAAACTATGTCTAGGTTCAAGAGTTGGTGGTAGGACTTAGAGAGAATCATGGTATTGATTGAAGATCCTAGGAATTATTGGAATCAATCACCAATATGGTGATAGGTGGTACACACCTATAAATAAAGGAGGTTGCCTCTCATTTTTCTTCATACACCAAGAGAGAGGAAGAGCTAGAGGGTGGCATGAGCAAAGAAAGAGGAAGAGTTAGAGGATGGCGTGAGCAAAGAGAGAGGAACAACTAAAGGGTGGTGTGAGAAAAAGAGAAGGAAGGCAAGAGTGAGGCTCGAGATTTTAGAAGGAAGAATAGAGAAGTGATTGAGATTTGCTGGTAAGTTTTCATGGCTAGTCTCATTATGATTTCTTCTTTTTTTTTTCAGGTTAACTAAGATTTATTCTCGATGTTTTAGAGGTGTTCGAGCGATACAACAAGAGGGTGTGGTTGAGGGTTCGGCTACTATCAATCCAAATAGGTATTAATTTTTTTTCTTTGAGGTTATTGTTGTGGTAATATGCTAGGGTTCTTTTTATGATTTTGGTGGAATAGTTATTTTAGGATTATTATTTTTCATGGCTTATGCAAACACGTGTGAGGCTTAGATTCTAGTGGGTTATGTTTTATGGATTTTCTTATAAGCAAAGGTTATTATGGTGATATGCTTGTGACTTGAGGTGATGTTGTGATCCTTCTCAAAGACTCTCTCTCTCTCTCACACACACACACACACATCAGCTAACAAAGTAGACATGTTTTGTGAAGATGCATGTGGTATGCTATGTTTCAGGAACATGTTCTTGGGAAGATGAAAAGTTTGGCATCATTTGTCGTAGTATGATCGAGGTGGTCCCCGAGGACCTCTAGTGCTTTCCCCCAATCATCTTTTCCATTTACATGTAGTTGCGTGTATAAGTGTTTATGTTGTATTGAGTTGTGATTTGTGAAATGTTATCCTGCTATCTTTATAAACTTGTCGTTTGACATAAAGATTTATTTCTTGTCATAATAGATGATCATTTGTAGATCAGTCTACATCCTGAGTATTCATGAACTCCTGTTTATGTATATTGGATCTTTTGATTCACTCGTTAAGGTCTCTTTGAATAATGAGACTAATGACTTTTGTTTTGGAGATTCAATATCATGGATGGCTAGGAACTGAATTACAATATTGGAATCCATGCTTTCCTAATAGATCGAATATTGGTTCCCTTAAGGGTTGATTCTAGAACTTAATAGTTATTGAGCTCAAATCTATAATTAGATTATAGATTAATTATTTGCTAGTGAATTAATGGTACTTAAGGATCAAGAGGTAATTAGAAGGGTAAAACGGTAATTTTGACCAGCTATAATTAACGAACCAATAAATGGAGGACAAAACTACATATATGAATTATATCAATGGACTACTAGAGAGGACTCTGTAAATATAATTATATAAATACTTAGAGTGCAATTCCATATTTATAGTAGATTAACCATGGAATTAATAAATAAGATTATTAGATTAAAGTGTTTAATTAATAATCTGGAATATTGGAGCTTCGTATTATAGGTCCATGGTCCCCAGATCACATCTGTCCTACACTGTCAAGGGGAAAGATTTATTAAGAGAAATGACTAAATTGCAAATGAATTAATTTTCCAGGGCAAGGAAATAATTATTTGATAATTATGGGTAATTGATTAATTGTTAATTAATTACTTATTTAACTATATAGTTTTTATTTTGAAAAACTATATGTTAAAATTAATATTAATCTTGTTTGGATTAATATAAAGAGATAAAATAATAAATATCTTATTTATAATATGATATTTATTTATTTATTTTTAAACTGATATTTTAAGATAATGTTAAATTTCAAATTAACTGATATTTATGTTGGAATAAATATATTGTCTTAAAAGTTTATTAAATAAACAAATGAGAAAATTAGGGCAACCCTAATAGGCTGGGCGACACACACTGTAAAGTACAGTGTGTGGCGCCCAGCATCAGGGTTTTTATCCTTGAGATTTGAATTTTGAATTTCAAATAATTTTGTTTAATCAGTTATTTAATTATTCTTTTTTAAATAGATAATTAAATGAAAATATCTAATAAGTTTTAATTTGAATTATTTAATTAGATTAAATATCTTTATAAATCTAATAAACGTGATATTCAGAAAAAGGATGGATTATCAGACTCTCTCTCTAAAGTGATAGTTTTCTCTAAACCTGAAAACTATTCTAAATATTCTCTCTGTCAAAACTCTCTAGATCTCATGTGTTGAGTACATCTAGGGACTCACATAAATCAACTTTTTGAATCCTACGTGCCCACACATGTCCATGTGTGTTTGAGGATTGGTCTGGAACATCAGGGTATGAGATCTCAGAATACTAGATAGGAAGATCGTTGATTTATACAAAAAGATTCAATGACACTTGATAGGCTACAAAAGGTAATCCCTGGTCTGTTTTCATGTGATTTAATATTTATATATGTATATGATCCTGACTGGTATTAATATTCATTAAAATGGGTCCATATATTCCGCTGCGTACCTTTGATTTGATCATTTAATACCAATAATTGGTACCAGAGCAGTCTATATATATATTAAATACTGTGTGGGTTTCTTGCATTTGTTATATGTATATTGAATGAATGGATATGTTCTTTGAATGTATGTTTGAATGATGGATCATTAATTATATGGTGCTATTGGGTTAGGAATTTTATTGTCTTTCTAGATCTTGTGTAAGCCATAAAGGGCATAGGATTTTTGTACATAAACATGCATAAATATTTATATTACCATATAATTCATATATGCCACATAATCACACATATATTCAATTATTTTCACATATAAATCCAATTATGCCCTCTTAGCACACTAATCAAGAAACTAAGCCTTATTAGCAAATTTGGGACGTTACAACTATCCTCTTTCTACTGAAAATTTGTCCTCAAATTTTTTCTGAACAACTCAGGATGTTGATCCTGCATAACTAACTCTATCTCCCAGGTCGCTTCCTCGACCTTGCTATTCCTCCATAAAACTTTTGCCAGAGGAATCATCTTGTTCCTCATAACCTTGTCTTTTCTATCTAGGATCTGAATTGGTCTCTCTTCATAAGACAAATCCGTTGTAGCTCCAGATCCTCATATCCCAATACATGAGTCGTATCTGACACATACTTCCAAAGAATTGAGATGTGAAACACATTAGAACTCCTGATAATGACGGGGGCAATGCCAATCTATAGGTTACCTGCCCGATCGTTTCCATGATCTCGAAAGGTCCTACAAACCTAGGGCTTAGCTTGACCTTCTTTGAATATCTTATATGAAACACTTTGAAATTGAAGCTTCTTCACTTAGACACTTTGAAAAAAATTGGGCCTTTTCACTAAAATTTTTTTTATGAGGAATGGTTATAAAGATGATGAAAATAAATAAATAAAATATATAAAATTAATAATTTCAAAAAATTTAGTGTAGTGTCAATTACTTTCGAAATTGTAGATATATTTATATAAAAAAAAAAAAAAAAAAAGAACACTGAATAGGCAAGTAATAAAGATGAAAAAAAATTAAAAAAAATAACTAATGTTATCCCTCAAAAATCTATGGATGATGTGGCGAATGAAAAAGCAGCATGTGGCATCACAAATCAAGGGAAAATGACGAAGTATTGAAAAAAGACTGATGAGCAAAAAAGATCGGTCCAGGATCTATAGAGAAGTCGACCATGCCAAAACCCCCTAGGGGTGGTCGGCCCAAGCATGCCCAAGAACCCCTCGGGGTGGTCGGCCCACCCTATCCTCCATAGAGTGGTCGGCCTACACTCCCAAAGACACTTCACTGGCCTAGCACCTAGAGGACCAGAAGATCAATAGGCCGAGCACCAAGCCTATAAATAAAGAACTCATGCTTGTTCAAACTGAGATCAACAGGCCTAGCACCAAAAGATTAACAGACCTAGCACCCAGAAGATCATAGGCCTAGTACCCAGAGGACCTATGGGCCTAGCAACCAAGCTCTAAAGGGTCGTCAAGCCTAGCACCTAAGTCTCTTAAACCCGTCAAGACTTAGTGTTTTCTCGAAGGTCTCAATCGTGCATTCTCGACCATGATCCAGAGAAGATAACGGGAAGAGCCATGATCTCATAATCATGGGAAGGTGGACATGTATCTCCACTCCCAATGATCGTGTACCAAACCATGATCCCACTCTTATTGATCATGTAACAGTCCCTGGGCACTATAAATAAAGGACCCAGGGCTTCGTTTTAAAGGATCTCCTTTTCTGGACTTTTTGGATCGATCTTTTGGGCAAATTTGTGATGAGTGAAATCTAATTTTATCTTTGTAATTGTCTATCGAGCGATTCAATACAAAAGACTAAGTGGATTAGCTTATTACTGTTCAGAAGAACAAGGCTGAACCATTATAAATTCCTGTGTGTTTTGTTTAGATATTTGTACTCTGTCGTATATTATATTCATTCCATTCAAAAAGTGTCATATATTGTACATACGACAGGTGGCCAATTTTACAAGTCAATATTTTGGTGCTTTCATTGAGAGTACGAAATCAAGAAACACACTTTCATCAGTTTTACAATGCCTCCAAAACCCAGTCAAACAAAGAAGATGGCTCCCAAGGGTTCCACCACTCAAGATCCCGTCAATCACGTTAACGAACCTCGGGTGGAGGTTGGAGATCAACCTGATGCGGAAGATCCACAAGATGCTCACCAGGAGGAGATGGCGCAATTTCTGGCGAGGCAGGAGGCCTGTTCTGCAGAAATTTCCCTCCAGAGGGTGAATATGGAACAAAAACGATGAGAGATAGATGAGCAGGTCTAGAGGATGATCCAGAGGGAGCAGTAAGCTGACCGGAGGCACCATGATGCTGTTGTGGTCCTGGAGGCGGCTACGCAGTTAGCCCGAGCTAACGCTAAAGCTACTGCTCAGGCGGTAAGAGAGGCTCAGGCCAAAGCAGCAAGGATGTGAGACAGCAGTAATAGGGAGTCCTAGGGGAGGTGTCGAACCCCAAGGACACTCTCAGAGCCACTTTCTCAGAGACAGGATGAAGAGGTACAGTCCAAGACTGCCACCTCCATGACTTAAAAGAATAACACTTCATCTCAGAGTAAGAGTGTTACCAACCCGAAGGCCCCCTCCCAGGGGGACAGACGAAACAATGTAGGAGATGAGGGTCAAACATCTTAGAGGCATAATGGAAATGGAAATGGCTGCTCAAAGTCATGTAGGAGGAGAGGCACGGGGGCAGGGTTGCACCGATAAGGGAAAGGCGACCTACCACCCCTACACCCTTAGTCTCGCAAAGGAAAAGAACTGATGAACAACACCAATATTGTGTTCGATAGGCTTAGACATGATGCACAACCTGAGGATCTGAGGGAGGTCATCAACTGGAGGACCAGCACTCAAGAGGGGGTACCAGGGACGTCTACCCCACCTGGAGAGTGATCCCACCAGCAGTGCAGTCTCAAATAGATGCACTCGCCATGGCTATTCAGGGCTTTACAAAGAAACCTTTTGATATCAAGCTGGCTCATAGAAGTGGAGTCCCTTCAGTACCAAGATCCAAGCTACTTAACCACCACCGAAATAGAAGACCCTGAAACTTCCAACATACACTGGGAAGGAGGACCCATTACGACACATTGGAAAATTTGAGGATCAAATGGAGTTACTCGGTGTGGAGCATGATTATAGGTGCAAGGTATTCCCTACCACTCTCTCTTACTCAGCTCAAGAATGGTATTGGAAATTCAAACCTGGATCCATCACTTCCTGAGAGCAGTTCAAGAAGGAATTTTTCAAGGTCTTCAGTGCCGGATGGATTCAACCAGTTTATGCCAATAAGCTAGCTGACATTAAGTAAGGGAACAATGAATCCCTGAAGGACTGCATCCAAAGATCCATGAGGGAGGAAAACCAAGCATCACGGTAAGAGATGAAGGGAAGTTTGTTGCCATCTTGACAGGAATAATTTATCGTAGTCCCTTGTGGGATAGCATACACAGGAACCCCATCAACACCTTGCACGAGTTCCTAGACCGAGAAGACAAATACATGAAGCTAGATGACGCTATCATGAAAGAAGAAAAATGCATAAACCATCTGACCACTATGGACAAATACATGGACTACACATTCAGCACCTGCACCTAATCCGGATGCTCCTAACGAGGACTCCGAGTGAAGGGGGTTTCCTTATCCTATTCACTATTTTAATTCCTGTTCTGCACTTGTGTTCTTATGTTAGTTTTTTTTTTATTTTTTTTTTTATATGTTTTAGACTATATTTTTCGTATTCTGTGTCTGTATTGTCTTGTACTGTTTTGTTTGTGTTAGTGTGTGTTGAGAGATTTAAAATTTATTCCTGTGGCCTAGTGTTCCGCTCGATGATGATATTTTTACATTCGCTCCATTTATGTGACTGCCTGGCTTTATATGCTGTCTCTGACTGTTTCATTGCTGGATATCATGAATGTGTCTTTTTAGTCTCTTTTCAATACAGTATAATTTTTTTTTCCCACCAGACTTTACATTTTTTTACTGATTGCTAAGTATATGCTGTAGAGTCTAGAATTGATTAGTGCATTTCCTTGAGGCGAAATCCTAGCTCGACTTGTCCCTAAGATATGATTTAGGCCATCTTTGGACGCTTGTGCCTTTCTAGCCTTCCTAATAAACATATTGTTCCCTTAGTCACCCAATTTTGAGCCAATGAGCCTATTCTTTTTTTTAACCTGATCATGCATCCCATTATCCCCTATATTACATTTTCCATATGTTTCCCAACTTAATTGCTATCACTTGTCAAAAAAATTGTTTCTCATATTAAGTTTGGGGTGAGTGTGGTGAGTGTAGCTTGTGGCGAGCTAATTCTTGATCATTATTTTAGCCACATTGGGGACAATGTTGGGTTGTAAGTTTGGGGTGGGGAATTAGCTCACAAGGCATATCATTATATAATATCAAGCATATTCTCTTGCTATTTATCATATAGTTTTCTCTTTTTGTTGTGAATTTGTGTAGTTCTAAAAAAATATATATATAAATATATATATATATAATGGTAGTAAATGAAATACAAAAAAAAAAAAAAAAAAAAAAAACAGAAAAGAAAAGCAAAAGAAAAAAAAAAAGAAGGAGATCAGAAGAAAACATAGCAAGAGAATTACAGTACAATAACATGTCCTTGTGAGTAAAAATAATTATAGGGAAGTGAATCAAGAGTGATAAATCATGAGGGAGAGGCTAGATTTTTGACAAGTGAGGTGGTTAGGTTTAAGCTAGTAAAAAAAAAATATCATTTATCATACCCTAGCCTAAGCCTTACATTACAAGCTTAGTAAAGTCCTATTGATCAAGGGGATAAGTTGAGACTACATTAGTGGAGAGGAGTGCACTAATTCAACTTATGGAGCTATTATGAATGAAAAATCAAAGGGTAATTGTAGAGAAATTCAAAGTTCGGTGGGATGCAATTTTATGCATTATTGATTAGAGGACTCTAGAGAGATGTTAGTAATATCCAGTGAGAAAAATTTGAAAGGGCAGCATATACGGTTAAGGCAGAAACATTTTTTTATTCCACTTAATTCCATTTTTCTGAGAGCATCAATGTTCACTAGGCCATTTTGAATTCTTTTGAATCTCTCATCGGTTGTGTGTGTGTTTACTGTTGTGTTTACTGTGGTGTCATCATTACTCGAGGACGAGCAATAGGCTAAGTTTGGGGTGTTGATAACTCTAGGATTTAGAGTTATTTTCACATCTTTAAACTTAATTTTCAAGCCAAAACAAAAGAGTAATGAGTTGTAGGTAGTGTAATTGTGTCCATTTAGTGTATATTTGTATCAAGGGA
The DNA here is from genome assembly GCF_963169125.1 of Humulus lupulus. NCBI lineage: Eukaryota > Viridiplantae > Streptophyta > Magnoliopsida > Rosales > Cannabaceae > Humulus > Humulus lupulus. The sequence goes on from NC_084798.1 coordinate 84,251,035, forward strand.
CTGTGTATCTGTATTATCATATTTTTCTTAGTGATTTATGTAGTTTCGTGTTTATGTTAATCAGGAAAGGAGACTAAAACAGGTGATTGGGAACTTTGGATCATGAAGAGGAAAAATTCTGGAAAGAGCATGTTGCTGTACTCTTAATGCTGTAGCACACCTACCGTAGCAATTGGCAGAGCCCAGGAAGAAAACGTGACAAATGCCAGTTGGACTTAATGAGACATAAGTGGCGCTGAGGTGGCGAGAATATTGTACAATTAAGTCAGCTGGATGGTGTGGCAAAGGACAGGGGGGCAAGATTGACTTTGACTTGCTAATTAGGGTAAACCAAGTACCCTTAAAGAGAGCCCAGCCGAAATATGGAAAGACACGGATCATTTTGGAGAATTCTGAATATTTTTCACTAAGCAAAGTACAGAGAGAAGCAGAAAGAAAGAAGAAGAAGGGAGTACGAAATAGGAGAGGAAAAAGAAGACAGACGCCTAAGGGGGACTAGAGCTCAACACTCAATTCTCTCTAATCTCTATTTCTCTTTAATTTTGTATTATTTTCTCATCTCAATTTCTGCTCAAACTCCATGGAAATATTTTGTACTGGTTTTATGTTTACAATTTCAGCTATGAACTAACACTCTAAAGATTTGGGTGGTTATGAACCCTTATGTATGAACTAAATTTCTAAATGCATGGTGAAGTTGTTTATGTCATAGTTCAATTGAATGTGCTGTAATGTTAATTGAATGTTAATTACTGGCCATATTTAGCATTTATTAAGTTAGATCTAACTTGGAAAAGGGAAGTCTAGCTGAACCCATTCAATTGATGCAAGAGATTCATCTATTTTTAGGTGATTTTTAGTAGTGGAATAGGACTATTTTACTGCCTTGTATAACTTCAAGATTTGGTGCTTGATGGATTGTTTATAGTCTGTTTTAATGCAGGAATGTATTGAGGGGGGTTATAAACAACAGATAGTAAGTTTTGGGAAAAACTCACTGGGTTTTACGAAATCTGTTAACTGTGACATAAATTGCTGACCCATTGCTGAGCCATTGCTGTAGCAACTGGAACGAACCGAGGGGAATTAACCACCTAAATCTATTTTTCTCATATCTGAAATCCACCCAGAATTCTTTCATTTCAATCTCTGATTTTTATTTGAATTAATTTGCTCATTTACATTTATTTTCATAATTAATTACACAACCTTTCTCTTGATTTGGTTACTGTATTATAAGCTGTTTTTGGTTGATTTTACGTTAATTTAGTTGAAAAGTCCCTGTGGAGACGAACTTTGATACATTATCACTGTATTACTTGTTGTCGATTGTGTATACTTGCGCATATTTTAATCATTAGAAAATTCACAACAAGTTTTACACGTAGCAATGTCTATTTGGCATCTATCTTTGAAGTTCCCCACAAGCGCAGGGCAAGGATGCGTACAGGGTAACCAAAGGGAGGCATGAGAATGCTATAATGCGCCAGTGGTCAAGGCAAAGAAAGGACCATGGTAGTAACCTGCTGCGAAGGGAATGAAGGAATCGATGAGGTTGTCAACATGGAAGTTGACGTTGAAAGAAACACTCTACTGGAGCCGGGGGCTCCTTTTAACGAAGATTTGCTATTATAGCAAGTTTCCCAAAGTGAGGGAAACGACATCGATCCTCGCATTGGGGATGACGTCATGGGGGTTGGACCAGTCGAAGATCTTGACGAAATCCTACTAGATGAGGAGGAACCGACTAGAGTAATCAAAGTCGGGAAGGAACTTAAGGTGGAAATTAAGGCACGGTTGGTAGAATTCTTGAATAAGAACCAGGACATCTTTGCCTGGTCACATAAGAACATGGTTGGAATTTCTTCGTCCGAAATAAGCCATGTCCTCAATGTGGACAAAAACTACCCACCGGTGCAACAAAAAAAGAGACTGCTTGACAAAGACCGATCTCAAGCCCTGAAGGAGGAGGTCGAGCGACTCAAGGAAAACAGTTTTATAAGGGAGGCCTACTACCTAGATTGGGTATCAAACCCCATGCTGGTCCCAAAGCCAAATGAGAAGTGGAGAACATGCATGGACTTCACAGATCTGAACAAGGCCTGCCCCAAAGACTTCTTCCCACTACCCAGAATAGATCAACTGGTCGATACAACTACAGGACATAAAATACTCTCATTCATGGATTCATATTTTGGGTATAATCAAATAAGTATGCACCCTCCCAAATAGGAACATACCAGCTTCCGGACAGACAAGGGATTCTATTGTTATAAGATGATGCCATTCAGCTTGAAGAATGCAGGAGCTACTTTCCAGCGTTTAGTGAATGGCGTGTTCCGAGACTTGATCGGCAAAATATGGAGGTATATGTCGATGACATGTTGGTCAAGTCCAAAGAATCTAGAGGGCATGTTTAAGACTTGGAGGAATGCTTTGCAATACTTAGAAAGTATAGCATGATGTTAAACTCTCTTAAGTGCTCATTTGGAGTTGGTTCTGGTAAGTTTCTCGGATACATAATCAGTTCACGTGGAATCGAGGATAACGCCGAGAAGATCAAAGCATTGATTGACATGAAGTCACCTACCACAATCAAATAAGTGCAAAGCTTAACAGGGAGAGTAGCTGCACTAAGTAGGTTCATATCGAAATCAACAAACAAGTGTGTCCGCTTCTTTAACCTACTGAGGGGCAACAAGAAGATCCAATGGACTGAGGAGTGCAAGAAAGCTTTCCAAGCCTTGAAGGAGCATCTCGCTCAACCTCCTGTCCTACTATTCATCTATTTGGCAATCCCTGAGCATGCAATCAGCGTTGCTTTGGTAAAAGAGGAGAACAAGGTACAACACCCTGTGTACTATATCAGTAAAAGGCTAGTAGGTGCGGAGTCTAGGTATCTCCCTCTTGAAAAGCTAGCCTACTGTTTAGTAACCACCTCTCGAAAGCTGCGTCAATACTTCCAAGCTCACTCGATCCGAGTCCTGACCTATCAACCGCTAAGACAAGTTCTTCAAAAACCAGAGGCCTCGAAACGATTACTCAAATGGGCAGTGGAACTAGGACAATTCGATATCACTTATCATTCGAGGTCGGTGATAAAAGGACAAGCATTGGCTGACTTCATAGTTGAAGGCACCATCCTTGAAGACCCTTCCTACCAATCGGAGAATGGAGATACCGAGAAGGTACGAGATACTCCCTTATGGAAGTTGTATGTTGACGGAGCATCCAATGAACACAACTCAGGCGCATGAATCATACTGATCACCCCAGAGAATCATCGAATTCACTGCGCTCTCATATTTAGATTCAACACTTCAAATAATGAGGTTGAGTATGAGGCATTATTAGTAGGATTACGCTTATCTCAGGATGTGCATGCATAGTCCTTGGAGATATTCAGTGATTCCTAGCTAGTGGTGTACCAGGTACTGGGGGAGTATCAAGCCAAGGGACTTAGGATGGTGAAGTACCTAAACAAGGTGAAGGATTTGTTGACACAGTTCAAGAGATACTCAATTACACAAGTCTCGAGGGAGAAATATGCCAATGCTGATGTATTATTGTCGAATGATCAATGTACCAACCATGGTGCTTCAATGAATGAATGATTTTAATTTCTTAAGTTTCACTTACTTCTTTAAATTTCTTTCAATGAGGGATTGGTCACTTTAGACCTGTCAACCCCATCGGATCATGTTTGATTATGGTCCTTGAGGGACCTATCGACCCATACGATCCAAAAGAGAGACAGGTCCTAGGACCTTGTCGCCAAAATTATGGATCATGTTCGATCTTGGTTCTTAAGGAGCCTATCGACCCATACGATCCAAAAGAGATACATGTCCTACGACTTTGTCGCCAAATTATGGATCATGTTCGATCTTGGTTCTTGAGGAGCCTATAACCCATACGATCCAAACGAGAGACAGGTCCTAGGACCTAGTCGCCAAATTTATGGATCATGTTTGATCTTGTTTGTTGAGGAGCCTATCGACCCATACGATCCAAACAAGAGACTGGTCTAAGGATCTTGTCACCAACTTATTTGATCATGTTCAATCTTGGTTCTTGAGGAACCTATCGACGTATACAATCAACAAAAGAGACTAGTCCAAGGACCAGTCGCCATTATTTGATCACGTTCGATCCTGGTTCTTGAGGAACCTATCGACCCATAAGATCAAAAAAGAGACTGGTCTGAAGACCAGTCGCCATCATCAGATCATAATCGAATCTGGTCCTTGAGGGACCGATCGATAATTTGATCTAAGACTCATTACAGGCTCGATTAGCCCATCTAGACCCGGTTGGTACAACTTAGACACTTCTGTCTACAATCATTATAACGAGTACACAAGAGATTACATATATCATGATCAACACTTCCTACAAAATCTACATCTGTGTATAAGTATCATTACTACTGAGTATAAAACCATCACCCGACTACCAATGAGGGACAAGCATTTGCTACTTGCATCATTGGGTGAAAAGGATAGTATTATGTGTCTAAACGATCGAAGCAAGGCATGGTCAAGTAGCAAGTGACCAAGGCTTTTAAACCCATGATCACTTAGGGGGCATATAGTACATACTGATCAGGAGATACACAAGCAATGAAGGCGTGACCTTAAGTACTAAGCAAGCTCAAGTTTTTCTAGGACATTTGTTCAACATATGTTCTGAAAGTGCAAAAAACAAAAACAAAAAAAGGCATTGGTGAGGATACTCCTAGCCATGTCCCTTATAGGGTGGTCAGTCAATCCATCAACCCTATAGGGTAGTCGGCCTATCACCCATGGGGTGGTTGACCTGACCTGTTTTGTTCATGGTACTTGGTGAAGTATCATACTACTCACATTACCATGGTTGTTAGCATGAAAAACATAAAAGAGTAAGGTTAGTATAGCACGTGAAATACATGTGTTCAGAGTATACTGATACATGAACCAATGAGGGTTGTGAGTTGATATACTTAGTAAGCATTGGAAATAAAAAATTTCAATCAATACACTGAGTACTCATAACAAAAAAGCATAAAGGCATAAAATTTCATATGTAAAAATTGCCAAGTACAAGGTGCCCCACCAATGGCATGAAAGGAAAGACAGAGTAAAAGACCAAAAGAAGACTAACAAGGGTGAGGAGTATCATTTGGAAGATCACCCTGAGCCTCGGCAACCTTACGAGCCAGACACTTCCTAAGCTCCTTCACTCGCGTATTCTCGGGAAGGAAATCCAAGTTCAAACCTTTGTTGGACTTCCCGATCAAGTAGAAGCAAGAGAAAGCTGTCTCTGAATACTCCTCTCGAGCCTTGTCCCGGACATCCTTGACCTCTTGTTCCTTCTTAACAAGAGCATCCTTCATCATTTGGTCCATGTCAGCAATCAACTTCTCTTTCTTAGTTTCAAACTGTTGGAGCTGATCGGCAAGTTTCCCCTCCATCTGGGTTAGCCTGAGAGTCAATTCGGTCACTTCCTACTGTTTAAGCTCCACGGTGCTGCGGAGAGTGTTGATATCTTCATCTTTCAAAGCAATGCCTGCATCCCTATAGCCAAGAACTCTCCTAAGGTCCAGCACCTCATGGCAGACAATTTCAAGCTCAGAACGAAAGTTGGACAAAAATAATCTGCCACGCTCTGGAAGTATGGATGAAGAGGAAGTAGGGCACCAGACTTGATGGCAAAGCGTGTCCATCGGAACCTGTGAATAGAACGCCTCTAAGGATGAGTATCCTGGCAATGAGAGCCCTCAGTATGTTCTCTCTGAGAAGAAGAGTGATGGGGAACCCGACTGGTATCCCGATGCAAAGGGCATTGCAAGGAGTCTCACTGACTGGACAAACTCCGCTGAGAAGAATGACTTTGCTGGGATGTACCCTGAGAGCCACGGGAAGTACTATGCTGAGAAGATATATGAGAAGAGTCAAGCGAAGAGCCTTGGGTGATGTGCCGGACAATAAGAGGATTATCTTCAGAAGCTTGTCGAGATGTCTATTTACACTTGCCATTAGGCTACACCTTTTCAAGAAATCTTCCTCACTAAACAATATAAAGCGAAGCGAGGAAAAACCCTTTTCATCCTTTCCAAGAAAGCCCATGGAGTACACTCACTTACAAACTTATCTGACGAAGAGGAGCTGGACATCTGCAACAAAGGGAAAATAAAGAGTAAAGTTAGTACATCGACATAACGAATCTCCCTACCATGGACCAGATAGGCCAGTAGCTGGGGGCATGTTTATTACTAAGGAGAAAAAATGTAAAAATCAAGGGAAAAATATATAGGGGGTCGACCTAGTGAGACTAAGCTCAGGCCGACCACCATAGGACTCCCCTAGATTTGGAAAAATTGATCGAAGTCTTAAAGAAGGGATCGACCTAGTGGAACTAAGCCTAGGCCGACCACCCTGAGTCCCTGAGCTTACAAAACACAAAAGAAAAGACCTAAGTGGTCAGCCTAGGCCTAGGCCGACCACCCTCAGATATTGGAGACCCAATAACGTGCAAAAAAGAAGACTAGGTGGTCGGCCTAGGCTTAGGCTGAAAATCGCCCTAAGCCTGAAAATCGCCCAGACTAAGGAAATCCTAGGATGGTCGGCCTATGAGGGAATTTGAAGACCTGGAAATCGCCCAACCCTAATTTCCTAAGCCTGGAAATCACCCAGGCCAATGAATCTAAAGGGTGGTCGGCCTATAGGCATCTAAACCCTACGCATCATGCAAAAAGAGGCAAGGAACAAACCAATTTTTTATTAAGAACAATTTTTAATTCAAACAAGCCAATTATTTTGAATCAAAGTAGAGCAAAGTAAGGAGTTCAGATAGATTCATTAAATGATGTAAAGATTAGGAGAAAATACTTACCCAAGTGAAGATCTGAATTTGATGATGAATTGAAGAATCACGCTTGGAGAACCCTACAGCTTAGGCGCATAGAGCAAAGAACTGAGAAGTGAATACCCTACTTATAGCCTCTCAGGCTAACCATATATTTTTAGGAATCCAAAATCCTTGAAAAATATATGGTATTTTTAGGAATTCAAATTCCTTGAAAAATATTTTCTATTTTTAGAAATTAATATCCTTGAAAAATATATTATATTTATAGGACTTCAAAACTCCTTAAAAAATATATTATACATTTAGGACTTCAAATTTCCTTGAAAAATATACTAGATTTTTAGGAAATTAATTTTCCTTGAAAAATCTAATTATTTTTAGGAATTACAATTATCCTTGAAAAATTCGTGCTGAGCAAATTATCGATAGTTGATAAAAGTACTACGTAATGTCCCGAGGGACTTTGAGCCAGATCAAGTTTACTGTAATGTTGAACACATTGTGATAAACTTGGGGGGAAAATGTTATCCCTCAAAAATCAAGGGATGATGTGGCGAATGAGAAAGCGACACGTGGCATCACAAATCAGGGAAAAATGACGAAGTATTGAAAAAAGACCAATGAGCAAAAAAGATAGGTTCAGGACCTATAGAGAAGTCGACCAGGCCAAAACCCCCTAGATGTGGTCGGCCTAGCCCTAACCCCTAGGTGGTCGGCCTGACCCCAACCCCTATGGGTGGTCGGCCCAAGCATGCCCAAGAACCCCTCGGGGTGGTCGGCCCACCCTATCCTCCATAGGGTGGTTGGCCCACACTCCCAAAGACACTTCACTGGGTAAAACTCACGCTCGTTCAAACTGAGATCAACAAGCCTAGCACCAGAAGATCAATAGACCTAGCACCCAGAAGATCACAGGCCTAGCACCCAGAGGACCAACGGGCCTAGCACCCAAGCTCTAAAGGGACGCCAAGCCTAGCACCTATGTCTCGTAGACCAATCAAGACTTAGTGTTTTCTCGAAGGTCTAAATCGTGCATTATTGACCACGATCCAGAGAAGATAACGAGAAGACCCATGATCTCATAATCATTGGAAGGTGGACACGTATCTCCACTCCCAATTATCGTGTACCAAACCATGATCCCACTCTTACTGATCATGTATCAGCCCCTGGGTACTATAAATAAAGGACCCATGGCTTCCTTTCAAATGAACTATTTTTTTAGACTTTTTGGATCGATCTTTTGGGCGAATTTATGATGAGTGAAATTCGAGTTTATCTTTGTAATTGTCTATCGAGCGATTCAATACAAAAGACTAAGTGGATTAGTTTATTACTGTTCATAAGAACAGGGCTGAACCACTATAAATTCCTGTGTGTTTTTTTTAGATATTTGTACTCGATCGTATATTATATTCATTCCATTCAAAAAGTGTCGTATATTGTAATTAGGTAATAAATATTAACTGGAAAGATAATAGTCACATTAATTATTCTTATTAATTGCAAAATGATTTTTTTTCATGAAATGACTAAAAGGAATGAATCAAGAAAGAATAAGGAACAATCATCAGGTAGGGCAAGCTATGATAAAGTTCTCCAATTTGGTTTCCGTACAATTCCTTCACAAGTCGAACCTGCATGAGATTAGGAAAGTTTGGATAGGGGTCAGACATTAACTACAAAAACTAGAAAATCTTTTTTTCTTCAACTAAATTTTACCAAATGATATGGTATTTTTGGCAAAACAAAATCAATGATTAGTATCCCCACTCATAATACTAAATATATATATATTTTTTAAAAGGTACACGTGATCTCCTATCACACCAGCAACATACATGTTATCGTCTATCCACATAAGCCTGTAAAATTTCTACAATATAATCTATAAATTTCTGAAAGCAATCATAAGGAATAAATATTGAGAACAACTGAACAAAAAGAAGAAATTGCAAGTCAACAAACTCAATTCAGGAAACCAATCTTACCATAGCATTTGATGAAAGAAGATCATATTATGCTTCCCTTATTGGAAAAAAAAATGGAAGTGTGTGTTCCAAGACCGTCATTGTAACGTCCCAAATTACCTAATAAGGCTTAGGGCCTTGATTAGGGGGCCAGGATGACAATTTATGGAATTATATGTTATGTGAGATATATTTGTGTGTAATTATGTGATACGTGAGTTATATGATGTTTACCCAAAAGCGTCACTAATCCCTGTTATAGTTGAATTCTGTCATGTTTTCCTTGAGTTCTTGAGCTTTGTGGCTGAAGTGATGGATGGTGAGTTTTGATGGGTTTTTAATCAAGTTTTAGGTTGCGTTTTGCTGCTGGTATTACGCTGATGTTGTTCTAAAGATTGAATTATAGTTCTAGGAGTCATTTGGGAAGATTTTGGTAGGATTTTGGTTGGAGAAAAATAGAGGAATTTTGGGTTCGTAGGGTCAGGTCGCGGTCCTGTTCTTGGGGCGCCGCGACCCATGCGAACCCAGGGTCAAGTGGGGGCTTCTGCTTTGGAGGTGCGCCGCGACTCTCCAGGGCAAGTTGCGGCTCGTGTACTGGTTCCAGGCAGGAGGGCCCTCTACCCTGGGACCCTGGGAGGCGTGTTGTAACATCCCAATTTGTTATTAAGGCTGAGTGCCTTGATTACTGTGCCTGGAGAGCCTAATTATAATTATACATGTGATTGTGTGATACAAGTGATTTGTGTAGTAATGTGATTAGATATGCATGTTTATGTGTATTAAATATGCATGAGTAACCATTTCCATAAATTGGGGCATGTTTGTAATTTTGGCCCGTTGGGGGCATAAATGTAATTATGTAAGTATTGTGAGTGAGACCCAAGTGTTATGGGGATATATTTGAGATGTGTGGTCCAAAACGGATTAGCGGAATAGTCACAACGGGGTCAAATACCCAGCTCGGGTGAGCCTAGAGGTATTTTGGGAACTTGGCGTGTGTTTGGGGTTCATGGGGTAACAGGTCATTATTTAGTAATTATTTGGGTATGTCGTGATTAATTGGGGAATTATAAGAATGCTCGAGGAATTAGTAGGATGTGGAAAATGACGGGATTGCCCTTGGTGGCATTAAAGAACTAAGGAGCTACTTAGGGTCATTTTGGACATTTTGCAGCTGGGGATAGATTTGAATTGGGCTGAGACACTAGAATTCACTAGAAACTAGGAAAACACTTAGACTCTTTTCTCAACCTTATCCTTCTCTCTCTCTCCCTCTAAGTTTTTCTCTCAAAGCTTAGAAGTGTAGAATTTGGAGCTCTTAACTTGGTGATGATTTGAATTGGACATAAGGTGCGACTGAAGATTGGAGGCAGCTAGGAGTACCTATAGCTAAGGGGAGAGAACTTGAATCCTGCTAGGATTCAAAGGTTTTGCCGCTCAGGCTCAGATTTAGGGATCGTGCTCAAGATCTCTTTGGGTTGTCAGCTCGGGACACAAGGTAAGAAAATTGTCTGTGCCCGTGGAGCTATATTGTGCTTAGTATTGTGTGTATGGTTTGCAACTATCACGTCATATCTGTGTTTGTGACGGAATCGGTGAAGGCCGGAATCGGCAAGGGTCAAAGACAGCATAGGCCAGGATCAGAAAAGGTCGAAGATGGCATAGGCTATGATCGGCAAAGGCCAGAGTCAGCAAAGGTCAGAGAATGCATAGGCTGGGAACGACAAAGGCTGAGATCGACGTTAAGCATGCTGAATGCAGGCCGCCAGGGCGAGACCCTCAAAGGGAATGACAAAGGCTGAGATCGGCGTTAAGCATATTGAATGTAGTATGCCAGGGAGAGACCCTCAAAGGGAATGACAAAGGCTGAGATTGGTGTTAAGCATGATGAATGCAGGCCGCCAGGGTGAGACCCTCAAAGGGTGTTGTACTCACCCGCTCGGTTAAGACCGTGGACTTGGTGCCTGATAACGCACCCTGATCAGTAGAGGCTGCTGTTGTGCTTATGTGCTGTCGTGCTGCTGTGTGATTATGCTTATGTGTTGTTATGTTATTGTGCTATTGTGGATGTGGATAGGAACTTGTAAATTGTTTGACGTGTTTGATTATAATGTATTTGTTAAAGTAACTTATTATATGCAGTGCTGTGAAGTTTTCTTGCTGGGCCTCGACTCACAGGTGCTCTGTGGTGCAGGTAAGAGCAAGGAAAGGATCGATCAACCATGAGTTGGAGGGCATGGAGCGGTACGTACATGTTTGGCCTACCTGGCCACCACGGCTAGGGTTGTTTTGAGGGACACGTTGTAAACGTTCGATTTTACCGCTTAGGTCGACTGTACTCACATTTTTGGATTCTAAATATAATTCAAAACAGTATTTTGGGATACCAATGGAACACTTTTATAATTTTAATGAATGACCAACTCTTTTATACTTAATATTCATTAAACAAGTCTTTCTTTTGGTTTAATCACACTTTTCAGTCTAATACCTCGATTAGTGAGCGAATTGCACCTTTTAAAATCACATGGTAACGACTCTAGGGTATTAGGGCATTACACGCGTCGCGGCCCTTAGGGGCAAGTCGCGGCTCGCCTGGGCTGTGTTGGCCACCTTTGGTCTTAAGTGACGGGAACTCAAACTTAAGGGCTCGGGATCGATTCTACTACCCAATTTAGTAGGGTTCGACGTTCCGGAGGATAGGACTCGGTCTAAAAGCCTTTATTTGCTTGTTATTGATGGGATTCTATACTCTGGTTGTGACTAGGTTGTCACTAGGGGCTCAAAACCGGGATCGTGCTCGAGGGTCGTTCTTATTATACTTTACACTCGAACCTGAGGTAAGAAAACTGCACCCAATACGTGATACATGTGATTAGGGCTTGGCCCAATTGGTGATTGTAACTATGAATAGGGCTCGGCCCTTGAGAATGAACATCATTTTGGTTATGCTTGAATACTCTATATCTGGATAACTGATTAATGACTGCTTGCCTTGTTGCATAGGTAGGGCTCAGCCCCGTTAAGGGACATAGTTATAACTGTGTTTGTGTTTGATTGGTTAAAATACCATGATTTATGTGTATGCATACTTGTATTGTCTGAGGTAATCTTATTTGTATCTGTATCTATATCTGATTATTTGAATGTTTGATTTAAGCCTTGACTTATTAGTTAAGGGCAGCAATAGCACACTGCGCACTGGTTGAGAGGCTTAGGCCTAATCAGGGACGTACTATTACGTTGGCCGACTCTATGGTCATTGGAAAACAAAGTGCTTGGCTAAATCTATGACTAGTTACACAGAGCTAAGGGCAAGGGCCCCAGGTGACTCTATAGTCACGTAGCTAGGGCATAGGGCCCCATGTTAACTCTATAGCCAACTATTCAGGGTAGCAGGCCCCAGAATGATCCAATGATCATTTATTTGTAATTGTATGCATGCATGAGTAGGTTACTACTGCCGACATGCTAGATATGTATTTGGAATCTGTATTTACTGTTCATGCACATGTTTAAGTTTTCTTGTTGGGCATTGGCTCACGGGTGTTATGTGGTGCAGGTAAGGGGAAAGGAAAGCTAGATCGACCATGAGTTGGAGAGCTTCAGTGGCGGCGTGTACATATGCGGCTGCTCGTCCACCACGACCAAGGGTATCTCAGAGGAACTAGGGTCGTATCCCTCATTTTGTCGCTTAGGTCGGTTGATTGTACTTTTGACTTGTATATACCCTTTAAACATCTGTTTGTAATATTTTGGGATCCCATGTATGTATTAAACTTTTAAATGAAAAGTCAACAGTTCCTTTGACCAAAAATTTTAACCCTAACCCTTGACATTAACCTTAGTTACACGTTTATGACCAAATGACTTGATTAGCAAGTCTGGCACTATTTATAATACACAGTGTAACGGTCCTGGATTAGGAAAACATTACAACTTGGTATTAGAGCTGCCAAGGTTTAAGGGTTCCTGAAGACTGGCCGGGCATGTACACTCGCCGCTAAAGACAAGTTCGACTCAGGGTTTGATAACTATTTATGTGATTACCTTTTTTAACTGTTTAAATAGGATATAAATGCCTTGTATGCATGCCTTATTAGGGAGCATGAGATATTCTGATAGGGCCTAGCCCTTGACTGTTGCATGAATGATAAAGAACATGCTTATTAGCATCGTTATTGCTTGTGAATGCAAAGGAACTGCTTATTGCATTATTATAAGGACATGCAGGTTAGGACACACTTATTAGCGTCGTCATTTGCATATAGGCCATGAAATGCCTATTTGCACTGTTAATACTGGAAGGAATTAAAGAACATGCTTATTAGCATTGTTATACATGTATAAATGTTTGAACATGCTTATTTACATCGTTAATTGCTTATGAATGCTAGAAACGCTTATTAGCATTTTTATTTGCTTATGAATATCAAGAAGTGCTTATTAGCACCATGATTGAATGTATTATATGTGGGCATGCTTATTACCATCGCATTTGTTTGCCTATTTTATTTTGGACCGACAGGTGGCAAGAGGTATAGTTATTATTTACCTAACGGCCAATTTGATCACTACAGAGTGGGATAGCTACCAGTATACTTCCTCAAAGGTCAGAGAGGTTGGCTGGCCATGAGATACAGGCTAGGGAAGATAATGATCGGGGTCAGGCCCCACTGCCAGCCCTAGAAAACTGGCAACAGCTGCTTGCTAATATGCAAGCCAGGTTAAAGAGGCAGGAAGGAGAGATCCGCCTCTTGAGACAGCATCAGGATCCTACAGGGAACCTACTGCCCACAGTACCAGCGACAGTACAGCCCCAGGCAGGGGGAGATAGATGGGAACCCCTGTATGAAAGGTTCAGAAAACAGCACCCTCCAGTTTTTTAGGGCAGCTCAGATCCACTGAAGGTTGATTAGTGGATGACCATGATAACCACCATCTTGGATTTCATGAGGGTAGGTGGTAATGAGAGAGTGGCCTGTGCCACTTATATGTTCCGAGAGGATGCCCAAATATGGTGGGAGGTGGTATCCCAGACAAGGGAAGTGAATGTTATGGAATGGGAGGAATTCAAAACTCTGTTCAATGAGAAATACTACAATGACACAGTTAAAGTTGTGAAGGCTGAGGAGTTCAGTAAGTTACTTTAGGGTAACATGACAGTGAATGATTACACCCTGAAGTTCGACAAATTGACAAAGTTTATCGAGGATTTGGTGCCCACTGAAGGGACCAGAAGAGAGAGGTTTCTCCAGGGACTACAACCTATGATTTCCCAGGATGTTCGTATTAATACTGTGCCATGATTAACTACCAATGCACAGGTCGTGGAGAAGGCGTTTACAGCTGAGAGCACAGAGAATAAGATCCTGCGTCAGAATGCGGCCAGAAGGGACTCTAGGAGGCCGAGACCTCCATTTGCAGGCTTTGTAGGGGCGGAGGCCCTAGTGACCAAAAGAGAAGACTCCAGATACAGTTTCAGCCCTAGGGCCAAACAGGAGGCCACGTGTCATACAAATAGGTCGTCAGGGTGGTGGTGAGACCTGGAAAGCATTCCCAAAGTGTACTCGGTGCAAAAGGCGCCATATTGGGGAATGTCGGGCAAAGGCCTACTTCGTCTGTGGGAGTGTGGGACACTTGAAGAAGGATTGCCTGAAAGCCAGAAAAGAAGAGCCCAAGAAGGTGATAAGCCTGACACCAGCTTGGGTTTTCACCTTGACCCAGGCAGAGGCCGAGGCTAGACCCTCGGTGGTTACAGGTCAGCTTTCTAGTGTTGGGACCCTTTATATTGTTTTGATTGACTCGAGTGCTACGCACTCTTTTGTTGCTAGTAGGATTATAGATGGATTGTGTAGACCATGTGACTTCTATCCTGTGGGGTTTGGTACTATGTTGCCTACTGGGGAGTTAGTGGTTTCCAAGAGATGGGTTAGATCACTATTAGTGACAGTGGATGGCAGGGAGTTGTCAATCGACCTGGTAGAGTTGGTTATGATTGATTTTGATATAATTCTAGGTATGGATTGGCTACAGAAGTATGGGGATAGATTGCAAGAACAAGATGGTAACCTTTGAGTCGGAGGGCGAGGACCCCTTTGTATTCGTTGGCATTGTGCATGGACCTCGTATACCCTATGATATCAGTACTTAGAGCTAGAGACCTATTGTAGAGGGATGCATAGGGTTCTTAGGTAGTATGCTGGATACCACTCAGGTCGTGCCAGTGGGACCAAAATAGACCAGATTGTCTATGAGTTTCTGGATATATTTCCAAAGGACCTGCCAGGGTTACCTCCACACATGGAGATAGAGTTTGTGATTGAATTGGCGCCAGGGACAAAGTCAGTGTCTAAGGCACCTTATAGGATAGCTCCAGCAGAGCTGAAGGAATTGAAGGTTCAACTATAGGAGTAACTAGACTTGGGTTTTATCAGGCCCAGCTTCTCACCATGGGGCACACCAGTTCTCTTCGTGAAGAAGAAAGATGGTTCTCTAAGGATGTGCATCGACTATAGAAAACTGAACAAGTTGACCGTCAAGAAAATATATCCTCTGGCAAGGATTGATGACCTATTTGATCAGTTACAGAGTAGGATGATATTCTCCAAGATAAATCTTCAATCTGGTTATCACTAGCTGAGGATCGGGAGGAGGATATACCGAAGACAACTTTTCGCACTAGGTACGACCATTATGAGTTTTTGGTGATGTCATCTGGACTGACTAATGCCCCAGCAACATTTATGGATCTGATGAACAGGGTGTTCAAAGATTACCTAAAATCGATTGTGATCGTCTTCATCGACGATATACTAGTATACTCTCAGTCAGAGAAAAAGCACGAGCAACACCTCAGATTGGTACTACAGAGGCTGAGGGAGCATAGGATGTATGCAAAATTCAAGAAGTGTGAGTTCTGGTTGCCACAGGTGACTTTCTTAGGTCACATAGTCAGTACGGATGGAATTAAGGTGAACCCAGTGAAGATTGAGGCGGTCAGAGATTGGCCAAGGTCAAAGAACGCTTCAGAGATTAGAAGTTTCTTGGGATTGGCAAGTTATTACAGACGCTTTGTGGAGGGGTTTTCCAAGATTTCGTCACTACTAACAGAGTTGACACGCAAGAATCAGAAGTTCATATAGCCAGACAAGTGTGAAGACAGCTTCCATAAACTGAAGAAGAGTTTGATCACCGCTCTAATTCTGAGTCTTCCTACGGATCAGGACAAGCTTGTGGTTTATTGTGACGCCTCGAGGAAGGGACTAGGTTGTATCCTTATGCAGATGATGGGTGTCGTATGTCGTATCAAATTCAAATATATTTTTTATTCACTTACACCAACTACTTCAGTATATCGGTAAATAAGGGTCGAACCCACGGGGACTATGATCAAATTATTATTCAAAATAAGAACTAAACTGAAATTAGAAAGGGGTTTTAGTTTTAACAATTGAAAGCATAAAATGAAATAAATATCAAATATTGAATAACTAAGGATATAACAATATTAAAGACATTGTCAAGAATTACTCTCCACCTTCGACAATCAATCTATCAACAATGACGAATAATATTCCCTATTTTCAATTGAACTATTAACCCCGCAGGTAACACTTAAGCAGTCAATTATCTCAGTTTCCCTATTATACTTAATTAAATATAAGCGCTCTTAATTAACCCTTTTTACCTAGCCATAAACCCATTAAGCATGCGATCTATTGAACATAGTAAAAGCATTACACTCTATGGAAACAGGTTAATCTAGGCAACAAATTCATTAAACATGCAATTCGTTTAACCTAGGTTCTATTTTTCATCAAAATTGTGAATACGGAAAAATTTCCCTTGAGACATCTGTCGACACATATGGGAGTGAGCGTAGAAGGGGTGAATGCCTTGCTATGTGAGGCCTAGCTAGGCTTAGACATGCACATACAGCCCCGCAACACTTAGTGCACCCCTCAGAAAGCAAGGGCCTCGCATAGCGAGGCCCAAATAAGTGATATGGCTTTCATGAGCGCTCAAGATCGAGACCCGTGCGCTTGTGGATTAGAGTCTCCGTCATCTTGGTGTGAGACGCGTGGAGTCAAGGTCGCCTTGACTGAGTGAAGCATGCGAAGTCAGGGATGCCTCGATGTGCGGGGCGCACGGAGGTGAGGATGCCTCGCTGTGCGAGGTGCACAGAGCCGATGACGCCTCGACTATGTGAGGCCGCGCAGAGTCAGGGAAGTCGCATTGTGCGAGGCCTGAGGAACCAGGGATGGCTCGTTAGGCGAGGTGCGTGGAGCCAAGGATGCCTCAACTATGTGAGGTTGCACGGAGGCAAGGATGCCTCACTGCGCGAGGCCTGCGGAACTGAGGATGCCTCGTTGTGCGAAGCTAAATGAATGGAGCAGGGGCTACGCGTCGAGGGTGGTAAGCCCACGCGGAGGGCCTCGTGAGGTCCTAGGTCCTTTGATGTCGCAGTACGTGGAGAGCCTCGCATAGCAAGACCAAGAACCGTGTTGAAGGCATGCTTGGTGAAGGCTTCCAAGAAGGCTCGCGCACCCCTGGACACCACGCGAAGTCCCTGCACCTTGTCGTGTTGCTCTGAACATGGTGACACCGCCTATGAGCCAAAGACACTTCGCCTATATGAAAAACATGCAAGGGCCTCGTTGCTATGATGCCAGGGCACAAGGGAGAACCACACATAGTGAGGGCGTCATTGCCCCATCACGTACCATATATCCCAAGCCTCCCAAGTATACAAAGAGAACTAGTAGATGTCTCCAACACTTAGCAAAATATTATAAGGTGATGAGAGAATATATATTTTGGAGGAGTAAGAAGGACCTTCAAGTACAAGGCACGTGAATAAGTACGAGACGTATGACCCAGGGGGAGGCAAAGGCATGGTTTTGACATTTGTGCTCGACAAGTAGTGGTGGTATGACTCAGTGCAAGGAGTGGTGGCATGACCTGCATACCTCTGACCATGTACCTAAAACTGACACCACGATCCTCTGCTCCTCAACACCATGCACCACTACTCTGATAGAGTATAAACATACGATCTTGTCCCTTGGGACCACCTTGTATCAGAGGCCACTAGAGCCCATCTATAAATAGGCTTCAACCCCTCAAATGAAGAGGTGGGAAAAATTCATTGTAGAGAGAGATAGTAAAGCAATAAACAAGGTTTTCCTCCATTGTTGTTCTGCATGTTTCTTTCTTATGTTTTTCCTAAGTTCAATCTACGTATTTTTTGTAACAAGCTCTAAGTTTTCTATCCATATATCGTTGACGAGTTTCTGTCGTCAATAGTTTGGCGCCGTCTATGGGAAGAACAAGCATCAAGCCAACATTCTTTCATCACTTCCAGCAAGGAAAAATGCCAAGGCGTTCAAAACGCTTACGACAACTACAAGATGTTGAGGTTCACCTAGACGGAGAACAACTGAGGGCCTCCAGGAAAGACCCTCCTCCACCTAAGCATGGAGATGTGTCGAAGGGACGTCCTCCCCCAAGGGAGGAGAAGGAAGCATCATCCCCGGCTCGACGAAGGTCATTAAGAGCTGCCAGCACACCCACATCCTCAACCCCCGGTGGCACCACGTTCTGGCCAACGAGACCCAGGTCCCTCGGTGCACAGTCCAAGAAAGAGTCCCCGAGTACACTCGGTGAGTTTCAGCTCTAGGACTAAATTCTATGAAGATGAGATTCGCAAGTTACACAAAAAGAATTTAAGGCTGGAAACCACGCTAGAGAACATGCAGAAGGTTTTAAACGGCCTTCTGCAAGGAAAGTCGAGCATACCCCTTCCGAAGCATAAAGAGAAAGAGCGTGAAAGAGGGGAAACCATTGTCCCCGTAGACGATGGGAGAACCCGACTTTCCACCAGCAACACTCCCCAGACAAAGTACCATAAGGGACCTAGGCCGGGGAAATACCCCCAGGAGCAAAGGCGGAGGGACGACAATGGTCGTAAGAACAAAGTCGAAGTCACCTCAAAGGAGGCGCCCCCTGGCCTAAGAGAAAAGCCTAATGGGAAGAGGTTAGAAGTAAGGACGACACCTCTTATAGCCCCTTCGAAGGGAAAAGAGAATAGAAAGGAAAACCCCACGGAGCTGAGAGACTCCTTGAATAGGAGGCGACAAGAGCTGGACACAGAGATGAGGAGCCTTCGGAGCAAGATCGTCACAACGTCTGGGGGGCACATTATCGATGAAGAGTTCGACTATGAGTCACCCTTCACGTGAGAAATCTAGTTTGAACGACTCCCAGCTAACTTTAAAGAACCTCATATGACCCCTTATGAGGGCACCCCGGACCCCAAGTACCACTTGGACGCCTTCAAAATTTAATGAAGTTGAGAGGAATCAATAGCAGAGCAAGATGTCACTGTTTCGATGTCACGCTGAAAGGGCATGCGTACAAATGGCTCAAGAGACTGAGGCCGAGAACCATCAGGTCATGGCAACAATTTTCCGACGAGTTTCTCCAACAACATCATGCCGTATGCGATTACACCATGCCGAGCACTAGCCTCGCTAATATAAAGCAAGGTGAAGGAGAAAGATTGAAGAGCTATATTCATAGGTTCAACATGGAGGCAGCTAAAGTGGGAAGCCTAACTAGGGGAGAACTCAAGATGGCAATCACAGCTGGAGTGCACCCAGGCAGTAAGCTTTGGGATAATATGCTAAAAAGGGAGGTCACTGACTTAGACGACTTCTATGAAAGAGCACAAAAGTACATACGTGTCGAGGATGGCCATGAGAACCTAAAGGCAGGAAAGCGTGAATCCCACGTCAAGTCTTCGACCCATGAAGGTTCGAATAGTGAAAAAAATAAGAGGGTGTATGAGGGGCCGAGAGATGACCACCAGAGAAGGCCCAAATGTGAGAGCAACTCCAGGCAAATGTCTTACACCTTCTATACAAACCTGACAGACACCAGAGAACAGATCTACCTCACGAATGAAGGCCAAGTTCCCTTCAAGAGACCCCCGTCGATGAGGAAAGACCAGTCCAAAAGGGACCCCAGCAAATACTGCCAGTACCACAAGGACATTGGCCATACCACAACCGAGTGCACCCATTTGAAGGTAGAAATTGAGGAGCTCATACATAGGGGGCACCTAGGCAGATATATCAGAAGGGAAAATAAAAAACCAAAGGACGAGCCGGAGTCACCTCGGGCCCGAGAAAAAGCCCCGGAAATACATGGAGAAGTGAGAACGATCTTCAGAGGCCCAAGGTTTGGAGGAGAGTCCCGAAAGGGGTCGAGACAGGTACGCTAGAGAAGCGAGACGGAGTCTACCACCATGTGTCATGAGCCTGGAGCAACGACCCCCGAAGAGTTTTAAGGGAGAAAATGACTCAGTCAATTTCATGAAGGAGGATGCACGAGGGCTGCACTTCCCCCACAATGATCCTTTAGTGTTGACAATCCAATTGGCCAACATGAGGGTGCATCAGGTCCTCATAGACAACGGAAGTTTCGTGGACATCTTGTATCGCCCTGCCTTAGAGAAGATGGGCTTGGGCATCAGACACTTAAGACCCTGCCATTCCTCCCTGTACGGATTCACAAGGGACTCGATACAACCTTTAGAGGTAATCGAATTGGCCCTCACCATGGGAGAACAACCCAGATAAACTACTATCATGGCAAAATTCATCATGGTGGACTATGCTTCAGCTTTCAACGCGATATTGGGGAGACCATCCCTACGAGAATTGAAAGCGATAACTTCAGTATATCACCTAGCTATCAAATTCCCAACTCTTGGGGGAATAGCCAACATGAGGGTGCATCGGGTCCTCATAGACAATGGAAGTTCCGTGGACATCTTGTATCGCCCCGCCTTGGAGAAGATAGGGTTGGGCGTCAGACACTTGAGACCCTGCCATTCCTCCCTGTACGGATTCACAAGGGACTCGATACAACCTTTAGAGGTAATCGAATTGGCCCTCACCATGGGAGAACAACCCAGACAAACTACTATAATGGCAAACTTCATCGTGGTGGATTGTGCTTCAGCTTTCAACGTGGTATTGGGGAGACCATCCCTAAGAGAATTGAAAGCGATAACTTCAGTATATCACCTAGCTGTCAAATTCCCAACTCCTGGGGGAATAGCGAGTATGAAGGGGGAACAGAAAGAAGTGAAGGAGTGTTATAACACCTCCCTCCGCATGTCTGTAAAGCTGCGGGAACCAATGGCGATGGTAGTACATGGAGGCACAAACCCGCAAGAACTGGAACCCCGAGTCATAGAGGAGCTAGGGGTCGAACTGTGGAGGAGTTAGAAGAGATCGTTGTAATGGAAGAGCCATTGAGAAAGTTGAAGGTGGGAAAAAACCTTCAAGATGACACAAAGGAGAAATTGGTGAGGTTCTTGAGGGATAATCTCGATGTGTTTGCTTGGAGTCACAAAGACATGGTGGGGATAGATCCTTCCATCACATGCCACCATTTAAATATCGACCCCGAGGCAAGGCCAGTTAGGCAGAAAAGACAAGCGCTCGACCCAGAAAGGTATGCATCCTTGAAGGAGGAGGTTAACAAATTGAAGGCGAATGGGTTTATTCGCGAAGCGTTCTATCCCATATGGGTATTGAACCCCATACTAGTCCCAAAATCGAATGGAAAATGGAGGACCAGTGTGGAGTTCTCTAACCTCAATAAGGCCTAAGGACAGCTTCCCACTTCCAAGAATAGATCAACTGGTGGACGCAACAGCCGGACATGAGTTACTTAGCTTCATGGATGCTTCCTCTAGATACAACCAGATACCCATGAACCCAGCTGATGAAGAACATACTTCATTCATAACAGATAAAGGACTCTACTACTACAAAGTGATGCCTTTTGGATTGAAGAACACAGGTGCCACCTATCAGAGATTGGTGAACAAGATGTTCGCTAACCAGATAGGAAGGAACATGGAGGTATACGTTGACGATATGTTGGTGAAGACCAAAAAAGCCAAAGAACTCAATGGGGACCTAAGTGAGATGTTCGGCACACTCCAAAGATACCGAATGAAGCTGAATCCACTCAAGTGCACTTTCAGAGTCTCTTCGGGAAAGTTCTTGGGTTTCATGGTCAACTCGAGAGGCATTGAAGCTAACCCTGACAAAATAAAAGCCCTAGTGGAAATGAATCCACCTAGGAACAAGAAAGAGGTGCAATGTCTAGCGGGATGGGTAGCAGCCCTCAAAAGATTCATTTCAAGGTTTACGGACAAGTGCCTCCCCTTCTTCAACATCCTAAAAGGGAGCAAAAAGTTCGCTTGGGATGGAGATTTTGATGATGCTTTTACCAAGTTAAAGGAACACCTAGGGAAGCCACCCTTGTTGGATAAACCTGCAAAGGGCGAAAGACTATACTTATACTTGGCAGTATCCGAGCATGCCATAAGCATTGCCCTGGTTAAAGGAGAGAAGAAGCATCAACAACACAAGTACTACATCAGTAAATGGTTGGTAGACGCGGAAACCCAATACCCAGAGATAGAGAAGTTAGCATACGCCTTAGTCGTGGTCTCAAGAAAGTTAAGGCCCTACTTCCACGCCCATGCGATCGAGGTACTCACTGATAACCCCTTGAGACAGGTCTTCCACAAACCTGAAACCTTGGGGAGACTGATGAAATGGTCGATTGAGTTAAGTCAATTCGACATCACATATACCCCAAGGACCTCCATCAACGGGAAAGTGCTCGCAGACTTCATAGTGGAGTTCACCTATCGACCAAATGAAGAAGGAGATATAGGAGAGGGTCAATCGGTCAGAAAAGAAGAGGAAAGGAAGTTTGAGGAATGGAGCCTCCATGTGGATGGAACATCCAACGAAAGGGGAGCTAGAGCAGGTATCGTGATGACTGGACCCGGGGACACAAGATGTATTGCGCGATACAATTTGGGTTTGAAGCCTCAAACAATGAGGTGGAGTATGAAGCGCTCCTAGCTAGATTGCGGTTGGCCCAGGGGCTAAAGGTAACACATTTACACATTTTTAGCGACTCACAGTTGGTGGTATTCCAGGTGAAGGGCGAGTATCAGGTGAGGGGTCCTATGATGGTCGCATACCTAACAAGGGTAAAAGGCTATCTGGAGAAATTGAAGGGGTATAGCATAGAGAAAATTCCAAGAGAGAGGAATACCCATGTCGATGCCCTTGCAAAGCTAGCCTCCACAAAGGATGGAGATACACTCGAGTCCGTACCTATGGATTACTTATCCAGGCCAAGCATCATTGAAGCAGAGGTTCATATGATCAACACCCCAAAAGGATCGTGGGTCGACCCAATTATGAACTACTTGAAGGATGGAGCTTTACCAACAGACAAGAGAGAGGCTCGGAGACTGGTGTATAAAGCCGCCCAGTACACCTTAGTAGATGGAGTCTTGTACAAGATAGGGTTTTCTGTGCCGCTCTTGCGGTGTGTTGATGAAGAGGAGGCAATGAAAGTTCTGTATGAAATACATGAGGGCGAATGCAGCAACCATGCGAGTGGGCCATCCACGGCCAAGAAATCCATAAGGCAAGGGTACTACTAGCCCTCTATGGAGAAGGATGCAAGTGACTTCGCGAGAAAGTGTGACAAATGTCAGAGACACACAAACTACTCCCGGAAGCTCCCAAATGAGCTAACTAGCTTGACCAGCCCTTGGTCTTTTGCTATTTTGGGAATAGACCTGATCGGCGCCCTTCCCGCAGGCAGGGGAGGAGCGAAGTACGCAGTCATAGCAGTAGATTACTTCACCAAGTGGGTTGAAGCAGAACCTCTAATAAAAATAACGGCCAAGCAGATCACCACCTTTGTCAACAAATTCATTGTCTGCAGGTATGGAGTGCCCTACAAAATTATTTCTGACAACAACACACAGTTTGAGGGGGAGACGTTTGAGGAGTATTGTAAGGAGAAAGGAATAAGGAGAAGCTTCTTAGCTGTTGTGCATCCGCAGGCCAATGGGCAGGTGGAGGCCATTAACAAAGTCCTCAAGAAGAACCTAAAAATGAAGCTAGAGAAAATGAAGGGAGCCTAGGTTGAGGAGCTACCTAATGTGCTTTGGGCCTATAGAACCACACTGCGCACAACCACTGGGGAGACCCCTTTTGCCTTAGCGTATGGATGTGAGGCTGTCCTCCCTGTTGAAATGAAGGTTAACTCCTTCAGGATACAGGCATATGAGGACCAAGTCAACCATGGGGGAATGGTTGAAAACTTCGATATGTTAGAAGAAAGAAGGGAAATGGCGCAGATAAGAGTGGCAGTATACCAGCAATGGGCAACGAGGTACTACAACTCAAGGGTACAAGAAAGAATGTTCAGGGTAGGAGACTTGGTGCTGAGAAAAGTACTCCCCAACACGTGAGACCCGGGGGCGGGGGTACTAGGGGCGAACTGGGAAGGACCCTACCAAGTTGCCCAATGCATACCGCCGAACACTTATAAACTAGCACGCATGGATGACACTGTAATACCCCGAGCATGGAACGCGAAACACCTCAAGAAATACTAGCAGTAAGACTTCCATATCTGATGCAAAGAATATATGTATTTAGTTTATTTTATGTTATGCTAACTTCAGCAGATAAGAATCAAAGAGGTTACACAGATAACCTCACAAGTAGATGTAACTGTTTCATACATGTCTTTGTAATCTTCCTACTATGAAGGAAAGTCTTCGCTACTTCGCATGCTACATTTCTTCTCTACGCAAACATCCACCAAAGTGCTTGATGGAATAAATTTCACCAAGCACTTGGGGGCAGGACAGGAGGCATGCATATATGCAAAAAAGAATAAACTCGGCAAGCTGTCTCTTATATTCAAAAGGATTAGCTACCCTTATGAATATCAAGGGAATAGTAAAATAAAGAAATTTTTGTAAAAAAGATGACCTCCAACCAAAGGCTGACGCCCCCACAGGGGGTAAGGCTGTAAGGAAGGCATCTCCCAATAAGCCTAGAACGGCCACTAAGTCGACTAGCCAAAAAGGGTCCTAAAAAAGACCCTTGTAAAAATAGTACTATGCATAATGAAGAGAAGGATGCTTCTCACAAGAAATAACAAGCGCGCACAAAGAATATAAAAGGATACCGAGAACCCAAGGGGTTAACATGTCCTTACAAGTATAGTCAAGGTGCACCAAAAAGACTATCATCATCAGACCGAGAAAGAGATACGGAATTCATCAAAAAATAATAATAATAATAGGGACTTACCAAAGTCCCTTAAGTTTCATAATCAAAAGAGAACGACAAAGGCTAGAAAGTCCAAGTCATCCCCATAGTCGATATAAAAAACAAACAAGGACATACAAATCAAGAGTTCCACACACCATTAAAGATTTATGAGGAATTCAAAACAAAGGAAAACAATATGGAGGATTACACAGCAACATCATATATGTATGCAAATAAACCTTGAAGAGGGATCTACGGGTTTCCACCCTAACCTTTCCACTCAAAGATTTTCCCAGTTGCATAATCTCCAAAGGGAGACAGGTCGACGTCGGGGTTGGTCCTCCATACGGCGTGCAGCATGCGCTCAATTATGTCGTTCTCGACATTTACAAGTTCAGTCTCAAGCACAGTAATCTTCTCATTTAGAGTGTGGGTGGTAGCTTCAAGCCTAGTGTTGGAGTGAGAAGTTGAAGCAGCCTTAACTAATGCAGCGTCTCTCTGGAAAACTGCCTCGGCAAGTTGACCCTCCAAGTCACGGACCCGTGTGGACAAACTATCATTTTCTTCCTTGGCCATCGAGAGATTCTTCATTGCCCCTTCGAGCTCGAGCTGTAGCCATTGTGTGGATGAGGAGCTTGAGGTGACAAGTTGGTGACCCAGGATAGAAACCTAAGCAAGGACAAAGAAATAAAATAAAACATCAAGGGTCAAGCTATATCAAAACTGAAAAACATACATCGAGTGTTTTGACAAATATCTGCAAGGAGGCTCGCATATAAGCCTCACCCAACTCAGCATTGGGAATGTTGTGCATAGACCCCCACTCGCCTTCAGGAATGTTGCCCATGTAATGGTTCATGGCTTCCCCATAGTGGCTTGCCAGAGGATGGCCTCTAGCGGAAGCATAAGCTCGAAGGGGGAAGAATGTGTACCCGTCGAGGCATACTTAGATAAGGAAGGAGATCGAGAAGGTCCTGATTCATCTGCAGATGCACGAGGGGCAGAGGGGCACAGAGTCATCTCTTTAGACAGAGTCATCTCTTTAAGCAGAGAGGCACCCGAATACGTCAGCCTCGAGCCCCCCCCCCCCCGAGGGTGGAAGGGCCTCACCAAAAGAAGGAATGACAAAGTTCCACTTAGGGATAGAAGGGGGGGAGCATGGGTTTTGAAAGCAAACTCACCACCAGGCATCGACGACGGAACTCGAGAAGTAACACAGTTGGTGTGTCCGTCATCAGCCACATCCCTAGCCCCACAGGCCAAGGACCGTAAACATGAGTAATTCTCGAACTCCACCTCCTCTTCCGTGTCCATATGGTCACCCGACGGGTAGATGTAATCTTTAGAAGCTGCCTCATCATAATTGTCTTCATCACCACCATATACCCACATAATAGTAGATTTGGATGAGACGGAGCATAAGGAAACAACTTGATCTGGAGAAAGCATCTTGTATGAATAAATATTTCCCTCTATAAAAAGGCCACATGCCTGTTTGCGCAAGGCCAGCACATCCATGATCTTCACCACTCGATCGTGGGCCGATGATTTCAAGGTAGGGAGACAACCCCTTCGAGACCTGCGGTCAAGAGAAAATAAATAACCATAGTTAGATAAACCAGAAAAAGTAGGAGTGAAAGAGAAATTTCTCATATAAAAACTCAAGGTGGGAATTAGTTTACTTGAAGTGTTGAAGCACGTATGTTGGGTGGACATGCTGAGGGTGAAGAAGAAGTCACTCTTCCACGAGCCTTTATTGGAAATGGAGCTCTCCACAAGGGGATATCCTGTATGGGCCACGACTTTCTGGAGCTGATAGAAGCTGGGAGCTAATGGGTTCGCCCTAAGGGTATAAAGGTGATGGACCTCACTCATGGAAGGCCCTCTAGAGTGCACTTATTTGTATAATACGTATAAACAATTGAGCACCACCCAAGAGTTGGGGGATAGTTGGAGGGGCGCCAGCTCGAAGTAGTTAAGTACCTTGACAAAAAAAGGGTGAAGCAGCAAAACTCCACCGGATTTGATTATTGAGTCACTGAAAGCAGCGAGCCCTTCGGGCGGCTCAAACGCACGGTCCTCGTGCTTTGTAATTATGAACTTGATGTACGATGATAGTTGGTGGGCCTTTAGCATGTTTGCAAGCTTAACACTGATAAGAGTGGACATGAAGCCCGTGTTTTCAGAATTGTCGAAAGTCCTCCTCGGCGTGTTGGGTACCTGGACAGAGACGGGCAATTTGTGAGCAACTGACTTCCACAACCCCCTAGAAGGCCCTCTATGCATCTTACGTCTACCCACACTCTGCTTGACCCTATGACATGCGACGGGGGGCAGGTGAGGGAGTGTGGGGAAGATCATAGAAAGAAACTTAGGTTCAAGGGGTTCACAATCAGCACCCCCATGGACAGAACCCCCATAGCTTGAGGATAAGTCACCACAAAAAGAAAAAGGTTCAGGTGGCAAGTTTTCCTCTAGGCAGGCGATTTTGGCTATACAATCCTAAAGGGTTGATTTTAGTTGGGAGACATACATTTCATGCCATGGGGAGAAACCTAAACTCTCGCCACTAGTAACAGATTTGAGTTCGTTCTCAAGGCCACGCGCCTTCTGCCTAAGGTAGGACAACCTCTGTAGGTAGAGCGTTCGCACACCCCCATGGTTAGGGGGTTTGTGAACGTCAGCCTCAGAGTCGAAGGATGACAACTTGATAAATTCGATATTAGATGGACCTTCAGAACACCACCTAGACGCCATGGGCCAGCTAAGACTTGATGACGTATGTGTGTGAAGATAACCCTATATCTACAAGATAAGTATGAGGGGTATAAGAAAAGGACCCCTGCGTATGTATTTGATGGGCCGTAAAAAAAACCTCTAAGGAATGGGTGCATTTCAACCAGTGACCCTACCCTCCTATAAAAGATAAAGGACACATGCGTATCATTAGAGGAAGAAGGTATACCTGGGTGTGTATGTGTGCATCAGCAGATGTGTGAGGACAGAATTTTGGGTGCATAAAGAAGGGTCGAGCGGCAAGCGAGAGTGGATCCTTAGTAGCAAGAGAATGCCTAGCGCCACTACAATGCAAACCTGATATCAGAATAAATAAGCAACAAACAAAAATAATTATGAATGAATAAATGAAAAGGGGTGAAAATCACCTCAAAAATGTCTCTGCGGAGATCAGAACCTTGGAGCTCTTAGATATAGATTGAAGGAAATACCACTAGGCTAAATAGGTGTTGGTGTGAAGAAGTAGGTTCAAGTCTTGGGGTATTTATAAGGAAGGTCAAGGTTTTCTAGCCATTGGATCAAATTTGGATGGATGGTGGAGCTCAAGAGCCTTGGCAACCTTGGGATCCGCGATTGGAAATGATTGGCCCTCATCACATCTTAAGGTCACATTTGGATCACAACCAAAATGGGGTGGTTTTTGTGTTTTTTTATGAATTACAAAGAAACACACCACGAAGGTCAATTTTGTGTTTCCTCATTCATTTTAAGATATCATTCAAAAGGTGAGCCTTCTATGCCCCTTCAAGGAAAATGAAGTATAACTGTCACTCATGTCACACGAAGAACATATAAAAGAGTCTACAGACACACTTAAAAGAATGTTCATAGACTTGGGGGCAAGTGTGAATACAGGAAAATTTCCCTTGAGACAGCCATCGGCGCATATGGGCGTGAGCATAGAAGGGGCGAAGGCCTTGCTATGTGAGGCCTAGCTAGGCTTAGATGTGCACATACACCCCCGCAACACTTAGCGTACCCCTCAAAAAGCAAGGAGAGGCCCAAATCAGTGATCTGGCTTTCATGAGCGCCTCAAGATTGAGACTTATTCGCTTGTGGCTTAGAGTCTTGGTCGGCTTTGTGTGAGGCGTGCAGAGTCAAGGAAGCCTTGACTGAGCGAGGCGCGTGGAGTCAGGGATGCCTCACTGTGCGGGGCACGCGGAGGTGAGGATGCCTCACTGTGCAAGGCACACAGAGCTGACGATGCCTTGACTATGCGAGGCCGCGCGGAGTTAGGGAAGTTGTGTTGTACGAGGCCTGCGGAACCAAAGATGGCTCACTGGGCGAGGCGTGCGGAGCCAAGGATGCCTCGACTATGTGAGGTCACGCGGAGGCAGGGATGCCTCGCTGTGTGAGGTTGAATGAATGGAGGAGGGGCTACGCACCAAGGGTGGTACGCCCACGCGGAGGGCCTCACGAGGTCCTAAGTCCTTTGATGTCACGATACGTGGAGAGCCTTGCATAGCAAGGCTAGGAACCATGTTGAAGGTGTGCTTGGTGAAGGCTTCGAAGAAGGCTCGCGCACCCCTGGACACCACGCAAAGTCCCAACACCTTGTCGTGTTGCTCCGAACACGGTGACACCGCCTATGAGCCAAAGACACTTCGCCCATATGAAAAATATGCAAGGGCCTTGTTGCTATGATGTCGGGGAACAAGGGAGAACCACACATAGTGAGGGCGTCATTGCCCCATCACGTACCATATATCCCAAGCCTCCCAAGTATACAAGGAGAACTAGTAGATGTGTCCAACACTTAGAAAAATATTAGAAGGCGATGAGAGAATATATATTTTGGAGGCGTGAGAAGGACCTTCAGGCTCGAGGCACGTGAATAAGTACGAGATGTATGACTCTTAGGGAGGCAAAGGTATGGTTCTGACATCTGTGCCCGACAAGTAGTGGTAGTACGACTCATTGCAGAGAGTGGTGGCATGACCTGCATACCTCTGACCATGTACCTACAACCAACACCACGATCTTCTACTCCTCAATACCATGCACCACTACTTTGACAGAGTACAAATGTACGATCTTGTCCCTTGGGACCACCTTGTATTAGAGGCCACTAGAGCCCATCTATAAATAGGCTTCAACCCCTCAAATGAGGGGGTGGGAAAAATTCATTGTAGAGAGAGATAGTAAAGCAATAAACGAGGTTTTCCTCCATTGTTGTTCTGCATGTTTCTTTCTTAAATTTTTCCTAAGTTCAATCTACGTATTTTTTGTAACAAGCTTTGAGTTTTCCACTCATATATCGTTGACGAGTTTCTGTCATCAACAACAATTAAAATACATGTCACAATACTCTAATTTCAATTTATCACTCTACTAAGAATCCTAAACTATTAGGTGAATAGCAATCCTAAGATGATAGTAGAACAATGCAAAACCCTAATTAGTGGCCATCTAAACAAGATTTTACAAGATTTATAACATTCAAATAGAAAAATAGAAGCAATTTAATATAAAGGAATAAAAGAAATAAAATTCATCAATGCATTCAAGATCTCATGTCTAGGGTTTTGAAATAATCTTCAACTATAAAGAAAACTACTCCATAATCATATTCATATTCATAAACATAAATATTCAATGAAAATAAAAGAGTTTTGAGAAGAAAGAAAAAATAGATTGAAGAATGTTATTGTTGATGTCTTTTCTCCTCATCTGCTGCTCTAGACTCTAAAATTCACAATCCAAAGTTATATTAAAAGTTAACCCTAATCCCTTTTATAGCCCACCAAAAATTACATTTAAAATTGAAATTTAAGGAAAAATCGATCGCCGGCCACGGCCACTAGAAAATGTATTTTCTAGAAAATCGGGCTTCAGCCGTGGCCTAGGACATTACTGGCCATGGGCACTATGTTCTGTCCCCCAGGTCGCGACCTAAAATAAGGCTGGCCGCGACTATAGCAATGTTTCCCGTTTTTTCAGTTTTCTTCTACTGCAGCCACTGATGGTATTTTAACCATAACTTCCTGGATATAGCTCAGAATTAGACAATTCAAAAAGTTATGGAAAGCTACGAAAAAGATATAAAACTTGTATTTCTAGGTAGATTTCCAAAAGAGTAATTAAAAATTATCAAAATCAAGTGTGAAGTTTAAGACTTGTAATATCGAGCTTAACCATTGCTTGTAAAACATCCAAAATTTATTCGTTTTCATCCAAATGTCTTGAAAATACTAAAAACACAAAATAAACTAATTCAACATATATAAATAAATAATCAAGTGCATAATTATAGAAGAATAATGAATTAAAAATAGACAAATTCGGTACTTATCAGCAGACAGAGAAGGTGATTGCCTATGCATCACGTCAAGGAGTATTAGCAAAGGTACCCCCACATGATTTAGAACTTTCAGCAGTAGTTTGTGTACTGAAGGTGTGGCGGCACTACTTATATGGTGAAAAGTATGAGATATAAACTAACCACAAGAGTTTAAAGTACTTATTCACCCAGAAGGATCTGAACATGAGGCAGAGATGTTGGTTAGAGCCAACGTGGTAGTAGATGCCTTAAGCCGGAAAGGTCCGGGACAATTGTATAGTGCCAGGCAAATATCCAGGGAGTTGGCAGACGATATGACTAGAGTAGGTGTTGACCTAGTGGTGGGCCAGTTAGCCAACATCACCTTGCAGTTTACACTTTTGGAGAGGATTAAGGAGAAGAAATTAAGTGACCCACAGTTGGGAAAGATCATAGGGGACATCCTAGCTGGAGTAGCTAAGGGCTACACGGTGTCAGTTATGGGTTTATTGAGATACAAGGATCAGATCTTCGTTCCGATGGAAACTGAGATTAGACGGGAAATTCTGGATGAATCTCATACTACCTCTTATTCTCTACATCCAGGCACCACGAAGATGTACCAGGATCTGAAAGTTTTATATTGGTGGCCAGGGATGAAGAGGGGTGTGACCGAGTACGTGGCAAGGTGCTTGACCTGTCAGCAGGTCAAGGCAGAACATCAGAGACCAGCAGGGCTATTGCAGCCTTTGGATATCCCAGAGTGGAAGTGGGTGGACATCATGATGGTTTCATGGTAGGACTGCCCAGGACAGTGGGCCAATATGATTCAATCTGGGTCATCATGGATCGGTATACGAAATCAGCTCACTTTTCACTAGTGAGGATGAATTACACAGTTGACCAGTATGCAGATCTCTATGTGAGAGAGAAAGTTCGTCTTCATGGCACTCTGAGGTCTATCATGTCTAATAGGGACCCTATCTTTACGTACAAGTTTTGGGGAAGCTTGCAGAGAGCGATGGGTACACAGCTGAAAGTTAGTACAGCTTATCATCCTCAGACCGATGGTCAGTCTAAGAGGACTATCCGGATATTGGAGGACATGCTGAGATCATGTGTATTGGACTTTGAAGGGCCCTGGAGTAAATATTTGCCTCTGATAGAGTTAACCTATAAAAACAACTACTAGTCGACTATTGGAGTG
This sequence comes from Humulus lupulus, assembly GCF_963169125.1. Lineage (NCBI taxonomy): Eukaryota > Viridiplantae > Streptophyta > Magnoliopsida > Rosales > Cannabaceae > Humulus > Humulus lupulus. Next base: position 84,283,303 of record NC_084798.1, read on the forward strand.
GCACCTTATGATATGTTATATGGTAGGAAATGCAAATCGCTCATTCACTAAGATGAGATGGGTGAGATGAAATATTTGGGTCCTAAGGCAGTTCAGAGGACCACTTAAGCTATTGAAAAGATTAGAGCTCGAATGCTCACGTCTCAGAGCAGGCAGAAGAGTTATTCAGACCCAAAGTGGAGGAACGTGGTGTTCCAAGTGGGAGACTATGTCTTCCTTAGGGTTTCACCACTGAGAAGGGTGAAGAGATTTGGGAAGAAGGGCAAGTTGAGCCCTAGCTTTGTTGGACCATTAGAGATCCTGGAGAGGATCGTTCAGGTGGCCTATAGGTTAGCCTTACCCCTGCATTGTCTAGTGTGCACAACATATTTCATATTTCCATGCTAAGGAAGTATTTATGAGATGGGACTCATGTATTGAGTTACAAGGATCCGGAATTGGAGATAGATTTTTCCTATGAGGAGCAGCCAGTTCATATTTTAGACAGGAAGGAAAAGTTCCTATGGAACAAGACTATACCTTTAGTTAAGGTATTATGGAGGAACAACAAGGTCGAGGAAGCGACTTGGGAGCTGGAGGCAGATATGCAAACTCAGTATCCCGAGTTGTTCAGGTAAAATTTCGAGGATGAAATTTCTGTAAGGAGGGGATAATTGTAACGTCCAAAATTACCTAATAAGGCTTAGGGCCTTGATTAGGGGGCCAGGATGGAAATTTATGGAATTATATGTTTATGTGAGATATATTTGTGTGTAATTATGTGATTATGTGAGTTATATGATAATATGACTATACATGCATGCTTGGTGTATTAAATATGCATGTGGGTCTGTTTCTTATTAGAAGGGCAATATTCGTAATTTGGTTTGTTATGGGTATAATTGTATATATGTACATATATGTGATATATATGAGAGACCACATTATTATGTGGGTTTATTTGGGTTACTCGGCATGAGACGATCCTAGGGAGCAAGTTAGCGGGAAAGTCACAACGGGACCCAATACCCGACTCGGGGCGAGTCAAGGGGTATTCTAGGCATCTAGTACATTGTCAGGTTATCGGGTAATGGGAATAAATATTTGAGGATATATTTGGAGTTAGTGAGATTAGATGGGAATTTCGGGGGTTTTGACCATTTTTTCCTCGAGGACGTTTTTGGTACCCCGAGCCTCGGGATTTACTTAAGATTAATTGAACCTTAAGTAAACAACACAAAAACACTTGAACATTCTCACCAACTCTCTCTCTCTCTCTCTCTCTCTCTCTCTCTCTCTCTCTCTCTCACACACACACACACACACACACATATTTTGGTGGATTTCTTGAGGAAACAAAGGGAATTGAAGGCTTTGGTTAGGATTTGTTACAGCTAGAAGATCATCAAACACAACTAAGGTAAAGCTTTAATGCCTGTTATAGTTGAATTCTTTCATGTTTTCCTTGAGTTCTTGAGGTGCTCTTGAGCTTTGTGGCTCAAGTGATGGATTGTGAGTTTTGATGGGTTTTTAATCAAGTTTTAGGTTGGGGTTTGCTGTTGGTATTATGTTGATATTGTTTTGAGGATTGAATTATAGTTCTAGGAATCATTTGTGATGATTTTGGTAGGATTTTGGTTGGAGAAAAATAGAGGAATTCTAGGTTCGTAGGGTCAGGTCGCGGCCCTGTTCTTGGGGCGTCGCGACTCGTGCGAACCCAGGGCCAGGTGGGGGCTTCTGCTTTGGAGGTGCACCGCGACTCTCTAGGGCAAGTCACGACTCGTTTCCTAGTTCAGGCAAGAGGGCCCTCTGCCCTGGGAGGCACGCTGCAACCCTTAGGGGCAAGTCGCGGCCTGCCTGGGCTGTGTTGGCCACCTTAGGTCTTGAGTAACAGGAACTCAAACATAAGGGCTCGAGACCGATTCTACTACCCAGTTTAGTAGAGTTCGACGTCCCGGAGGCTAGGAATCGGTCCGAAAGCCTTTATTTTCTCGTTATTGACAGGATTCTATACTCTAGTTGTGACTAGGTTGTCACTAGGGGCTCAAAACCAGGATCGTGCTCAAGGGTCGTTCTTATTATACTTTGCACTCAGACTTGAGGTAAGAAAACTGCACCCAATAGGTGATACATGTGATTAGGGCTTGGCCCGATGGGTGATTATAACTATCAATAGGGCTCAGCCCCTGAGAATGAACGTGATTTTGGTTATGCTTGAATGCTCTGTATCTTGATAACTGTTTAATGACTGTTTGCCTTGTTGCATAGGTAGGGCCCAACCCTGTTAAGGGACATAGTTATAATTGTGTTTGTGTTTGATTGGTTAAGATACCATGATTTATGTGTATGCATACTTGTATTGTCTAAGGTATGCTTATTTGTATCTATATCTAATAATCTGATTATAATGTTTGATTAAAGCCTTGACTTATTAGTTAAGGGCAGCAATAGAGCACTGCACGCTGGTCGGGAGGCTTAGGCCCAATCAGGGACGTGCTATTACGTTGGCCGACCCTATGGTTGTTGAAAAACAAAGCGCTTGGCTAGTTCTATCACTAGTTACTCAGATAGGGTTAGGGCATAGGGCCCTATGACTAGTTCTAAGGGCAAGGGCCCCAGGTGAATCTATAGTCATGTAGCTAGGGCATAGGGCCACGGGTTAACTCTATAGTCAACTATTCAGGGCAGCGGGCCCTAGAATGATCCATTGATCATTTATTTGTAATTGTATGTATGCATGAGTAAGTTACTACTGGCAGACATGCTAGATATGTATTTGGAATCTGTATTTACTATTCATTCACATGTTTAAGTTTTCTTGCTGAGCCTTGGCTCATGTGTGCTGTAACGTCCCAAAAATGCTAATAAGGTTTAGTGCCTTGATTAGCACATCAGGAGGCATAATTGGATATATGTGTGATTAATTGCTTAAATGTGTGACTACATGGCATGCATGATTTATATGATAATATGAGTATATTTATATGCATGTGTTTATGAGTGTTAAATATGCATGTGGGCCCGTTCTCGTTTATAAGGGCATATTTGTAAATTTGGCCTGTTGCGAGCATAAATGTGATTATATGAGTTAAATGATTCAGACCACATTATTATGTGGATATATTTGCAGTATTCGGCTCTAGGCGATCCTAGTGAGCGGATTAGCGGAATAGTCACAGCGGGGTTTAATACCCAGCTTCGGGTGAGCCTAGGGGTATTCTGGGAACTTAGTGAATATTTGGGGATTTATGGAGAAATGGGTAAGTATTTGGTGACTAGTTGGGCATGTCAGAATTAATTGAGAATTTGTAGGACGACTCGAGGAATTAGCGGGAAACGGGGCAAATGATCGTTTTACCCTTAAGGGTAATTAAGGGACTGAGTTAATACCAGGGGTATTTTGGTCTTTTGGTTAAAGGATATAGTCAGATTTAACTCTAGGAAATAACCAGAACTTAATGGAATACTTCTCAACTCTCTCTCTCTCTCATCCTCACGTTTTCCCTTTTCCCTCTCTTGTGCCTTGAGAGCTTTGAAGATTTGGAAGAGAAAACTTAAGGATTTAAGCTTGAGGACTAGAGAATTAAAGCTAGGGTTGATTGAGGTGCAGCTAGGAGGGCGTAGTATTCATTAAGGTAAGGTTTCAGCTGTGAATTATGGTAGAACTTTGTTGTTAGTTTAAGTTTTTGTAAGGTTCTAAGTTTCAAAGGGGATTTTGATGAATTATGGGTTCTTAGAAGGGTTTTGGTTAGAATTTTAGGAGGTTGTGTTGCTCTGAGTAGGCTAGTAAGGTTCAGTGGTTCAATTTCTGGTTTTGGTACATGTTGGATGAGATTTTGATGAACTAGGTTGGGAGAAAACGTTGGAGAAGCCCAAGGATTTCTGGGTTCACGGGGGCACGCCCTCACCCAGTTCATGGGCGCCACAATCCTTTCGCAGGCGCACCGCAGCCCTAAAGGGGTCAGTCATGGCTCGCCTACCTCTGGGACTAGGGGCTGGCACCTCTGACTTGAGGTCGCGTCGCGACCCTTAGGGCCAGGTCGGCCCACCTTGGCAGCCTTAGCCAAAGTAGGTTTTTGGGCTCGAGGACTTAAACCTAAGCGGTCGAGATGAATTCTACTACCTCGTTTGGTAGAATTTAAGGTCCTAGAGGCTAGTATTGTATTCCAAAGCATTTAATTGGATTAGATTTTAATAGTTATCCATTTTTGCTTGTGACTAGGGTTACCATTAAGGCTCATAATTGAGAATCGTGCTCGGGACCGCTATATATCTTCAGGTCGAGGTAAGAAAACTGCACCCGAGTTGTGATTGGAGTTGAGATCCCCTGTAAATGAACATATGTGAGATTATAAATTTAATTGTGATTGGAAATATTTGGATAGACTGGTCAGCTCATGCTGCTTTTGATTGCGTGCTTCGCAACTTGTATGTATGCTATGTTTGATGTGAAATTCCGGCCTAAGGGAGCCGGAGCTGATGTTATGCGTACTGAACGCATCTCGACCTAAGCGAGCTGGGATCAACTAAATAACTAGAGGGTTCGGCCTAAGGGCACCGACACCTAATTAATTGTATTAAGATTGAGTTATATGTTTGGGTTAAACTGTTATTGTTGCCTAGCTTAGTACTTGTATTCTGTTGTTGATTGAACTGGTTGATATAAAGTTTACTATGCGCACTCGGTTGTTATCTATGCTTGTTGAATTTAGTTTTCTTGCTAAGCCTTGGCTCACGGGTGCTACGTGGTGTAGGTAAAGGCAAGGGAAAGCTGGACCAGCCATGAGTTGGAGAGCTTTGGGGGCGGTGTGTACATCGGTTGTTGCTCGACCGCCACGACCAAGGGATTTACAGGGACTAGAGCCAAAATTTTTATTTTGCCATTTAAGTTGGCTGCAATTGTATTTACTTTTGAGGGTTGTAACCGTCATGTAAACATTATTTTTGGGATCCCATGTATCAAACTCTTATTTTAATGAAAGTCAACCATTTTATGATCAAAATCTTTTAATCCCTAACTTGTCAGTTGACTTTAGAAACACGTTTATGCTCAAACCACTTGATTAGCAAGTCTTGCACTATTATAAACACACAGTGTAACAGTCTTGGTTACCCAGGGCGTTACAGGTGCTATGTGGTGTAGGTAAGGGAAAAGGAAAGCTAGACCATCCATGAGTTGGAGAGCTTCGGTGGTGACGTGTACATATGCGGCTGCTCATCCACCACAGCCGAGGATATCTCAGAGGAACTAGGGTTGTATCCCTCATTTTTCCGCTTAGGCCAGCTGATTGTACTTTTGACTTATATATACCCTTTTAAACATCTGTTTGTAATATTTTGGGATCCCATGTATATATTAAACTTTTAAATGAAAAGTCAACAGTTCATTTGACCAAAATTTTTAACCATAACCCTTGACATTAACCTTAGTTACACGTTTATGATCAAATGACTTGATTAGCAAGTCTAACACTATTTAAAATACGCAGTGTAACGATCCTAGATTAGGAGGACATTACAGTCATCTTTTCAAGAAATGATTTGCTCTCACATAATGATACAACTCACAAGATTTTCCTGCAAATCATAGTCAAAAGAGATGAAAATAAATACATAAAATATATAAAATCAATAATTTCGAAATTTTTAGTGGTGTCAATTAATTTTGAAATTGTAGATATATTTATATGAAAATAAATAAATAAATGACACTAAATAAGCAAGTAACAAAGATGATAAAAAATAATAAAGAAAATTAATTTCAAAATTTAGTTTAATTAAATAATAAATATTAGTTGGAAAGATAATGGTCACATTAATTATTTCCATTAATTCGAAAATGATTTTTTTTCATGGAATGGCTAAAAGGAATAAATCAGGAATGAAGAATGAATCTTATACAAGATTTTTTCTAATTATTTAATTTAATATATATGTGATCGCTATGTCATTAAGTATCCATTCCAAAAGTTTGAAAAAATCAAAATTTATTTTTAGAAATATTAATTAACAACTATAAATATGGACTGTTGATCTTAATATAAAAGAAAAATAGTAACCATTAAGAGTATATATATTATGGACAATTCTCCTATAGGAGCTTCACTTTAAGCCCTACCGGTGGGGCTCTCAGTGTTCACGACCCGTGAACAGTTTTCGGCGCAATTTTTTTTATGACCGTGTATATTGTAGCTATTTAAAGCATCCTGCAAATTTTCAGAAAATTCTGAATAATTTACAGTACCGAACACTAAGTTCAAACATGTTGCACACGTGACTAATCTTTTTTATGCGCGTGGAAAGCAACATGTTTGAACCTAGTTTTCGGTACTGTAAACTATTCAGAATTTTCTGAAAATTTGCAGAATGCTCTAAATAGCTACAATATACACGATCATAAAAAAATCGCACCGAAAACTATTCACGAGTTGAAAAACATTGAGAGCCCTACCAGTAGGGTTTAAAGTGAAGCCCCTATAGGAGAATTCCCCATTATTTAATAGTTAATATAAAAGAAATATTAATTTATTTTTAGAAATATTAATTAACAACTATAAATATGGAAAATTGATCTTAATATAATAGTTAATATAAAAGAAAAATAGTAACCATTAAGAGTATATATATAGGACAATTCTTCTATAAGGGTTTCACTTTAAGCCCTATCGGTAGGGCTTTCAGTGTTTCTCGACCGGTGAACAGTTTTTGGCGCGACTTCTTTTTATGACCGTGTATATTGTAGTTATTTGGAGCATCCTGCAAATTTTTAGAAAATTCCGAATAGTTTACAGTACCGAAAACTAGGTTCAAACATGTTGTTTTCCACGCGCATAAAAAAAATTAGTCAGGCGTGCAACAACATGTTTGAACCTAGTTTTCGGTACTATAAACTATTCGGAATTTTCTGAAAATTTGCAGGATGCTCTAAATAGCTACAATATACACGGTTATAAAAAAATCGCGCCGAAAACTGTTCACGGGTTGTAAACACTGAGAGTCCTACCGGTAGGGCTTAAAGTGAAGCCCCTATAGGAGAATTCCCCTATATATATATATATATATTATTGACAATTCTTCTATAGGGGCTTCACTTTAAGCCCTACCGGTGAAGTTCTCAGTGTTTCTCGACCCGTGAACAGTTTTCAGCGCGATTTTTTTTATGATCGTGTATATTATAGCTATTTAGAGTATTCTGCGAATTTTCATAAAATTCTGAATAGTTTACAATACCGAAAACTAGGTTCAAACATGTTGTTGCACGCGTGACTAATTTTTTTTATGCACGTGGAAAACAACATGTTTGAACCTAGTTTTCGATACTGTAAACTATTCGGAATTTTCTGAAAATTTGCAGGATGCTCTAAATAGCTACAATATACACAGTCATAAAAGAAAATCGCGCCGAAAATTGTTCATGGGTCGAGAACACTGAGAGCCATGCCAGTAGGGCTTAAAGTGAAGCCCTATAAAAGAATTCCCCATTATATATATATATATATAGGACAATTCTTTTATAGGGGCTTCACTTTAAGCCCTACCGGTAAGGCTCTCAGTGTTTTTCGACCCGTGAACAGTTTTCAGCGCGACTTTTTTTTATGACCATGTATATTGTAGCTATTTAGAGCATCCTGCAAATTTTCAGAAAATTCTGAATAGTTTACAGTATCCAAAACTAGGTTCAAACATGTTGTTTTCCACGTGCATAAGAAAAATTAGTCACGCGTGCAACAACATGTTTGAACCTAGTTTTCGGTATTGTAAACTATTCGGAATTCTCCTATAGGGACTTCACTTTAAGCTCTATCGGTAGGGCTCTCAGTGTTTACAACCCGTGAACAGTTTTCAGCGAGATTTTTTTTTATGACCGTGTATATTATAGCTATTTAGAGCATCCTGCAAATTTTCAGAAAATTTCGAATAGTTTACAGTACCGAAAACTAGGTTTAAACATGTTGTTGCACGCGTGACTAATTTTTTTTATGCGCGTGGAAAACAACATGTTTGAACCTAGTTTTCGGTACTATCAATTATTCAGAATTTTCTGAAAATTTGCAGGATACTCTAAATAGCTACAATATACACGGTCATAAAAAAAAGTCGCGCTGAAAACTATTCATGGGTCGAGAAATACTGAAAGCCATACTTTGTTTATATAATCTAAAGCTAAAATATGTAATATATATATATATATACTTATAATTGTAGAATGGACAAAGTAGTCATTTACATTTTATTTTAATTAGTTAGCAGTGGAAATGCCTTTCCATTGGTTCTATGATGGAATAAAAGTTAGGGGCAGCGATTGTGCGTCAAGTGAACTGGTTTCAAATAGATGATATAACCTATATTTTTACGAATTATAGTGATTTCATGAATCTCTTAGCTGAAGAGAGACTCAATCTTAAGCGACTTCCCCAGTCTCAAGCAATGTAGTGTACACACAATTGTCTTTTTTCTTTTTAACTATCAGGGCTTGTGCCAACAATCCTGATGGCCAATAATTAAACTATGTTTAAATTTCCAAATGTTTTTATAATTTTTGTATATGGGTGAGACTATTGGCACCTCCAATTTTTTTTCCCATTTCTTATTAATTAAATATTACTAAATATTTTAATTTAGTAATTTAATATAAATATTCCCATTAAATATTAAGAAATCAAAATTATTTTTTAACCCGTCTCCAAATCCTTTCTATAAAAAAAAACTTTCCCCAAATCGTATAATTAATTGATTTATTACTTTAAAAACAAATTTTTTTACTAGTATAAAAATTGAGTAATTTTTTTTTACTAATATTTTTTTAATTATATTACGATTATTTTTTATTTTTAATTATTTCTGTTTATATTTGAGTTTATAAAAATAAAAAATTGTGATTAAATTTTTATTCTTAAAAAATTGTTTTTATTTAGGAGTACAAAGATGTTTTTATAGAAGTGGGATGTTGTTTTTTTTAATTAAAGGCAATATGGTACTAATTTTTTTTTGGAA